>NW_011483291.1:9258-12158 GCF_000754665.1 Bison bison bison
TAGTTACTCCTAAGGAAGGAGACTACTATAATCATAAAAGACCTCAAAGTGAGTTTCAACCCCGTATGTAATGTTTTATTTCTTAAGTTGAGTAAGTAGAAGTCTGCTTTATTATTTTCTATAACTTTTTGCATACCTGAAATATTTAATAATAAGTAATGTTTCTATGAGCTTTAATCTTGATTTTTAATATGATCTAAACAATTCAGAAAATATAGAAGACATAGTAAAGTCCACAGTTAAATATGTGATTAATTGGTAACACTACCACTCATTGATTTTTAAAAATGTATATTGTCTGGCATTTCCTCTCATTATTATGTTTATGCATGCATATAACAATGAATATACATACATCACTTGTAATATTACGATCACATACATAATTTTCAGCATGATGCCTTTTTCACTTATCATGATAGATTAGGATATTAACTTGAATTTCTTTAGCTGTTGTAATTTGGCATATTTTAGAAAGTTTTATCAGTCTGTATATTGCTTTTTTATGTGAATTATCTGCTGATATAATTTGTCTATTTCTATTCATTGTGTATATGTACACAATGTATATATACACAAATTATATAATTTCTATGTGTGTATAATCCATATGACAGAATTGAGCCCAAATGACCAAACATATAGGTTATATCAAATATATGTAAATAAGTTTAACTCATCTACTAAAAGGAAAAAAGTTTCTTTTGTTGTTTAGCCACCAAGTTGTGCTTGACTCTTTGAGACCCCATGGCCTGCAGCATGCCAGGCCTCCCTGTCCCTCACCATCTCATGGAGTTTGCCAAGTTCATATCCATTGAATGGTGATGCCATTCAACCATCTCATGTTGCTTATCAAAGCAAAATCTAACACAATGCTTTTTCAAGAGATATACTTAAAACAAAGACAGTCAGAGAAGTCAAAATTCTAAAATAAGCAAATATATATCAGGCAGATACAAATAAGAAGAAAGAAAGGGTTATAATCTTGATGTTTAAGGAGTAGGAATTGAGATCAAAATGGATTAAAAGAGATTTTTTAAAAGCACACTTGATAACTGTAAACAATAAAATTCACAAGGAAGATGTGTTATTAATATTTATGTACACAGACACATACAATATTCATACAATAAAACCATGGGAAGTGTAAGGAGAAATAGAAAAAAGCTTCAACAATATATCATTCTACTGTACTTGCCTCAATCCAAGAATATTCAAGTGGACAAAAAATTTCAGTTGAGTATAGAGAAGATTTAAAAAACATAATCCAAAAGGTAGATCTCATGTATTGCACTCTGATGTCTATTAGACAGCAAAACTACAATTCAGATAAACATAAAATATTTATGAAAACTGACTGTATCTGAGGTTTCTTGACAAATTTGGGACAAACTGGAAATAGATTAAATTTGCACAGTTTGATTACAAAAATGATAATAAAAGTACTATAGCAGAATCTATAGTATAGCTGTTGTCAAAGGCAATTTTTATAGTGTTAAATAATTACATTAATAAAATTAAAGTAAATTAATTTAATATTCAATTAAAAGCATGATAAAGAGACACAATATAAGTTTAAAAATGCAGACGGAAAGAATCATTAAAGGTAAAAGTAGAAATGAATGAGTTAGGAAAAACTATAGCAGAACATATACAGGTCAACAAAACAAACAAATTTCTGGATAAATTAATCAAGAAAATAGAGGGAAATGAACATATATAACATCCAGAATGCCAAAGGAGAAATAGTCATCTAATTTTATTTATTTATTATTTTTTTTAATTTATTTTGGCTGTGTCATTTGCCTTGTAGAATCTTAGTTCCCCAACCAAGGACTGAACTCTGGCCCTTGACAGTGAAAGCATCAAGTCCTAACCACTGGACCGCCAGGGAATTCCTGAGAAATGGTCATCTAATCAAAGGAAATTTTCAAGATTCTTAAATGAATAATTTACGTAACTCTATTTAAATATAGTTGAAAGCACAGATGAAATAGTCTCTAGAAAAATGCAACTTACAAAAATTTACCTCAGTAGAGACAAAAAGTTCAAATAGATCAATTACATTGAAGAAATAGGGAAACTGGTTAAATTTCTTCCCTGAAAATGAAGCAGGTCCAGAAGCCTCAATGGGAGAATTCTACCAAACCTTTTTGTTTGTTTGATTTGTTTTTTCTTTCTTTTTTGGGGGGGGATTGTTTGCTTTCTACCAAACATTTAAAGGTAAGATAATCCCAATGCTACTTAAACTATCTCAGGGGTATGGAAAAGAAGAAAAACTTTTAAATTCTTATGACGATGCAAGTATATAATCGATTCCAAAACCTCATAAAGATTACATCAAAAATGATAATTATAGAACAATCTCCTACATGGAAATGAAGGAATATTCTTAAGTAAAATATTAGCAAACACTATCCAAAGGAGATCAGCCCTGGGATTTCTTTGGAAGGAATGATGCTAAAGCTGAAACTCCAGTACTTTGGCCACCTCATGCGAAGAGTTGACTCATTGGAAAAGACTCTGAGGCTGGGAGGGATTGGGGGCAAGAGGAGAAGGGGACGACAGAGGATGAGATGGCTGGATGGCATCACTGACTCGATGGACATGAGTCTGAGTGAACTCCGGGAGTTGGTGATGGACAGGGAGGCCTGGCGTGCTGCGATTCATGGGGTGGCAAAGAGTCGGACACGACTGAGCAACTGATCTGATCTGATCTGATCTGATCCAAAGCACATAAAAAGGTATATCATAACATGTGGAGCTTATTCTAAGAACACAGGCTGTTACAATATCAGAAATCTATTAATATAATCTAGTGTAATAATCGGAGAAGGCAATGGCACCCCACTCCAGTACTCTTGCCTGGAAAATCCCTGTCGATGGAGGAGCCTGGTAGG
>NW_011483291.1:14638-16421 GCF_000754665.1 Bison bison bison
TGCACGTGCAGGTCTGTCATATTCTGCTCCTAGCACATATTTAGGAACCAAATTGGATTATTGTTTCTTTTTCATAGCTTTCCTTGGCCAGCTTGGTAACCATGGTGGCTCAGTGACTGCTGTGGGATTTAGTGTAGACAGAGCATCCATTTTTGATTCTTGACTGAGTCATTTTTTACTACTGTAGTTGTCAAGTGTTGCTTTTATAATTCCCTCATTCCTTCCAGATTTATTAGTTGGCATTTGAGTGCAGTTTAGAGCTTTTCCCTCTCCCTTATTTATTCCTGTATTTATATCTGTATGACTTACAGATTCCTACTTCGCTCAAAGTATTACTTTTTTTACATGTTACTATCTTTATATATTTTGACACTTATATATTTATATTTGATATTTATATATTTTGATACTCAAATTATCACAGAATTGGCCAGTGTTAGCCCCTTCAAATTGGCTTCTATGTCCATTGACACCTCCCTAGCATTTTTGGATCATGTACTTTGCTGTCAGAGCCTGACAATCTCTCTCTCTATAGAAAGGAAATGATGCCACGCACATCAGAGAATTGCTTTGAGGATTTGAAGAGGAAAAGTCCAAAAAGTACAACCTACGGTGTATAGTGTCTAGTAGGCCCTCACCAAATTATATTTCTCCACTTCAACATTACCTCCTTCAGTCAATGTGATGCCTACGACATTACCATAATAGCATGACTACTGGAGAGAATACTTGGACATGTAACACAAGCAGGGATAAGGGCGCATGTCCATGATGTGAGAGCCTCATTGTCACTGCTGTGTGTGGCGAGGGTTGTGTGATGGAACTGAGGAAAAGGAAAAGCATCATTGCACAGCTTTCAGTGAACTGAGTGGGGAGAGGCAAACAAACACATGCTCACTCCCTTCCCCTGCATTTCGTGTGCTTTCCCATCCTTTCACATTCCTCTATATTCCATGTGCTTTGCTATCCTCTTACTCTTCCTTGCAGTGGGACATCAGAGAAGGTATGGACTCAGTCCCAGAAACAAGATCCCGTAGAGAAGAACCAAGTGTGATACTGAATCTGCTAGACAGGTTCCTGGAGCAAGAGTGAAGAAATTGGGTCCCATCACTGGGACACTTTAGGTAAGTCACAACCCTTCCCTCCATTGTCTTCTATACAATAAGATAACGATATCCAGTGCTTTTGACCACCCAGGAGTGTTGTGGAGTTTAGGTATGAGCCCATGTAGGAAAGCAGTCTGTGATTGTAGGTGGGAGGGAAGGACCAATGCAGTTGCAATTAATAACAGTAACAGAGACACACCAGATATCATAGATCTCTGCATAGTAGGCATCAGATCAACACTACACAAATGTTAGCGGTTTAGCTCAGAATTTTTCCAAGGGTGGTCCATGGACCACCTCATCAAAATCGTCAGGTGGTGCTTGTTAAAATCGCAAATACCTGGGCTCACTCTAAGTTTGCTGAGTCTGGACGAGGCCTTGGCTTTATGTTTGGCCACATGCAGAAGTTGTGTGTTTCTGTGGTCAGTTGTTCCAAGTGCTTTTGAGACGTTCTCAAAGTTAGGTCATCCAACAGTGGTTATAGTGAAATGTAGTTATTTAAATATGTGATGATTGTTTTTGCCATTTTAGAGAGAAGGAAACTGAGAGGTGCTGACTTTCACTCTCCCAAGATTACAGAGAAGACAGTATTCCAATCTCTCTGCAGTTGAAGTTTTAAAATAATGTGATTCTTGATCATTTATCCTTACAAAAACCAAAACACAAGGCAATTATTT
>NW_011483292.1:0-592 GCF_000754665.1 Bison bison bison
ACAGTTCAAAAGCATCAATTCTTCGGTGCTCAGCTTTATTCACAGTCCAGCTCTCACATCCATACATGACCACTGGAAAAACCATAGCCTTGACTAGAGAATCGCAAATGGTAACATTTTGCCTGGGAGCAGTTCAGTGAGCATGAAGGAAGAAAAAGGAGAGCACTTCCAATTAGTACAAAAGTCAACACATTTTATTATAAAATATCGAAAAACTGTATTCATTAATATTACACCAATCTCATCAGAAAAACATTTTCAGTTTTGGGGAGCTGTCAAGTTCTCTTTGGAGGTAGATTAAAGTTTTCCACAATTCTGATTTTTGTTTGAAATCTCAAGTTTGATCATTGGCAACAAATTACTGTTCGTTGCTTTTCTTGAAATGACAGACTCTTTTCATTCATTTTTGAGAAAATGTCTTCCAGTACTTAAGTCTGAGTAAACATAGTTTGTCAGTCATTCTTTTGAGTAAAAGATGGTGTTGCATGAAAAAAAGGCTAGTTCAGTTTAGAACTGAAACAGTCAGTCATGTACTTACCAGTCAGTGTAGCCATTGTATTTCAATATGGAGAATGCTTTTTGCCAGCCCAGA
>NW_011483292.1:692-1265 GCF_000754665.1 Bison bison bison
GTTGGGGAGTAAGGGTGGGCTTGGGATAGTCTGGGGCTTCCTAGTTGGTGCTGAGGGAGAATTGGCCTGCCCGCTTGTATACCAGTTGTGATTTTCTTCCTTTTCTTCCATGCCTGTTGGTTCTTGGTTGCATGTCTCTAGCAGGATACATGGGAGAAAAAAAAAGAAAACCCAGGGAGTTTGTGTCCTCTTTCCTCAAGTCCTAAGGTCCATAGACAGTCTGCCACCTTCTTTAAAGCTTCTGGAGTTCTTTTAGTGGTGTTTATTGAATAATTTTCTAGGTGTTTGGGTTTATAAGGGAGTAGCAGGGAAGTTAGTGTGTGCCATTTTGCCTTGCACCCAGCAGCCATAATTGAGATGTTTCGACTATTTGCATTTAATGAGATTACTGCTATGGCTAGATTTGAATATATAATCTTGCTCTTTGTTTTCTGTTGGTTCTGTTTTCTGTTCTCTTACTGTGTTTCTGCCTTTTATTGGATTAATGGATGGGATGAATAGTTTTTATGATTCTTTTTTTGGGGGCGTGTAGCTTATTTTAGCTAATTGGTCTGTTTTTTAAGTAGTTTCGGA
>NW_011483292.1:4135-5204 GCF_000754665.1 Bison bison bison
GGTATGAATGTTAGTTTTTCCTTCTTTAGAGTAAATACTTAGGAATGTAATAGTCGGGTCTTGTGATAAATGTATGTTTTACTTCATACTTAATTGTCAAGTTGTGCTCTAGAGTGACTGTACCATTTTGCATTTTTACTAGCTGTTCTGTATCCTCATTTACATGTGGTATTGTCATACTTTAACATTTTCATGAACTTTAAATAAGCTGTAAGGATATATTGTGCAACATAGGGAATTTAGCCAATATTTTATAATAACTATAAATGGATTATAGCCTTGAAAATTGTGAATCACTTATGTTGTACACCTGTAACTTTAATATTATACACCAATTTTTTCTCAAAAAAAAATGTCATGAACTTTGAGGGCATTATGCTAAGTGAATTGAGTCAGACAGAGAAAGATAAATACTGAATGATCTTGCTATATGTTAAACCTAAAAATGTCAAAAAATGCACAAGCAGAGTATAGATTGGTATGCCGAGGGAGCTGGGATGTTGGTCAAAATGTACAAACTTCCAGTTATAAGGTGGATAAATTTGTGGGATCTAATCACCTAGAGCCAGACATCCTGGAATGTGAAGACAAGTGGGCCTTAGAAAGCATCACTAGGAACAAAGCTAGTGGAGGTGATGGAATTCCAGTTGAACTCTTTTGAAAGATGATGCTGTGAAAGTGCTGCACTCAATATGCCAGCAAATTTGGAAAACTCAGCAGTGGCCACAGGACTGGAAAAGGTCAGTTTTCATTCCAATCCCAAAGAAAAGCAATGCCAAAGAATGCTCAAACTAACGCACAATTGCACTCATCTCTCACGCTAGTAAAATAATTCTCAAAATTCTCCAAGCCAGGCTTCAGAAATACATGAACCGTGAACTTCCAGATGTTAAGCTGGTTTTAGAAAAGGCAGAGGAACCAGGAATCAAATTGCCAACATCCACTGGATCATGGAAAAAGCAAGAGAATTCCAGAAAAATATCTATTTCTGCTTTATTGACTATGCCAAAGCCTCTGACTGTGTGGCTCACAATAAACTGTGGAAAATTCTTAAAGAGATGGGAATACC
>NW_011483292.1:5304-6124 GCF_000754665.1 Bison bison bison
GTTACTTTTGCATCATTAGTATGCATGTCAATAGAGTTAAAAAAAAGAATAATATCTTTAGTATTATAATGAAAATAATTTTACATTAGCAACCCTCCCAGAAGTGTTTAGGAGACTCCCAGTTGTCTGTGAACCACACTTTAATGAGAACTGCTGCCTTAGGGGTTATAGCATGCATTTTTTACTTATTAAAGCCTACTCTTTGTGACCCTGTGGACAGTAGTCCATCAGGCTCCTCTGTCCATGGGATTCTCCAAGAAAGAATACTGGAGTGGGTTGCCATGCCCTCCTCCAGGGGATCTTCCCAGGGATCAAGCTCACATCTCCTGTGTCTCCTGCATTGCAGGTGGATTCTTTACCAGCTGGGCCATGGGTAAGTTCTATTAAAGCCTAACTAATAGATGCTCTTTTTTCTTGAGCGATGAAAATTCTTGGAATCTCCTTCATTCCATTGTTGTTGAATATATTAATTCTGGACATGTTTTAAACACAACGTATTATTAAAGTTGTCACCCACATGTTTTAACATTTTGCTTGTCATTTCTTTCTGAATCTGACATTAGAGATCATTTTTGTTTTCTTTATTTGGGTCTGATATATTCAAAATGTTCTTATTTCACTTTATTAAGTATGTGTTGAGGTTTTGTTGTTACTTTGCAACTGGGCTTCCAATTTTTTCACAACTTTTTGTTGGAAAAGACAATTCCCTTTCTACTGAATTATCTTTGTATCTTGTCAAAACCAGTTGCCTTTATTTGTATAGGTCTGTTTCAGAGTTTTCGATTTTGTTCCATTGGTCTCTGTTCTTTCCTCAATACCA
>NW_011483292.1:8099-9941 GCF_000754665.1 Bison bison bison
GAATATTTATTAGGCCAGGGGCTGAGATTTCTGATTCTGAACATAACATACTGTAAAAGAAGTGGTGGTTGGTTTTGAGAAAATAGGGAAGCTTTTACCTTAAAAACTGTAAAAAGTTTATTGGTAAGTGCAAACTGGGAAGAGGTATTCTATAATAGCATTATATAAGAATCTTTTATATATGAATAGCACCTGACATCATTTAGGAGAAAACTGTTGATAATCCAGTAGATATGTGTGTGTATAATCAATAAACAGATTGATACTTCATGAAAGAAGTAATAACTTTAGCCAATAAATATTTGGAAAATAATTAGAGAACTGAAAATGAGCACTGCTTGTGGAACATTATTTTAGTTTAGTTTTGTTCGTGGAACTATCAGAAGCTTCAATTGTGCTTTCCATTCAACTGTGAGGAACTTACTTTGAGAAAATGTAAATAGGCCAAATTACGTTCATTGGTTAATGATAATAGTAAAAACTTGGTTAACAGCCAGATACTCTTCAGTAGATACAAATTATTGTTTAACCATTATTAAAATGATGTGAAGATGTTAATTTTGGTGTAAATTTAAACACTTTGACACAGTAAGCAGTGATATATAGAATGAAAGAAATAGTTTATAAACTGCATACGAAGATTTGTACTGTTTGCATATACAGTCATCCCTCCGTATCCGAGGGGGATTGGTTTCAAGACCCCAACAGATAGCAGAATCCATAGATGCTCAATTCCCTTAGATAAAATGGAATAATACAGTTTGGCCCTCATATCAGCAAGTTCTGCATTCATGACTGTATGCATAGAACAAAGTCTGAAAGAGTATATTGAGATAGATTAGAAGTTTTTTTCTTTAAAACACTTATCTTTGGGGAGGGTCCTTTACTGTGTTGTAGTTTTTCTAGTTTTGAGATTGTTCATTTATTTAATAAATTCTAGGTGCCTATTGCATATTAAAAGTTTAAAAATTCAAGGTTGATTATTTTCAGTGGAGCTAATGTAATATATGCCCCCATTCCCACAATGAAGTATAACTCCTTCCTTTTTATGTGCATTTATAATTTTAGCAGTGTGTATAAGGCAAATGGCTTCCCTGGTGACTCAGTGGTAAACAATCTGCCTGCCAATGCAGAAGACACAGGTTTGATCCTTGGATCAGGAAGATCCCCTTGAGCAAGGCATGGCAACCCACTCTAATATTCTTGCCTGGAGAATCCCATGGGAAGAGGAGCCTGCGGGCTACAATCCATGGGGTCACAAAGAGTCAGACGTAACTTAGTACACACACATGCATACATACATAGTCATTTATACATATGAGCAGTAGTGTTTTTCTGTCACAGGTGGCTTTTGAATATGGGAACTTGATTTTTTGGTTTTATTTTGCTGTTGTGTGTGTATGTCTTTTGGGGAGGAGGAGATATGATTGCTTTTTATATGGTTTAAAATAAGGCAAGGTAAGAAAGAATAGTAAAGAACTGAGGCTAAATCTTCCTTGTGGGATGGTGGGAGCAGGAAGTAGTGGTCTTGTGTGTTGCTTTTGTTTGGTGTGAAGGTAGAGTTGTAGAAGAAACTGGGTGTTGGAGTGTTAAGAGGAAGAGCTGTTTATGCAGGTCCTCTTTGTTGCAAATGACTTTAGGTCCTAGGCATGGCCTGAATTTAACACCTTACTCCAAGCTCTGGAACTCTACTGTTTGAATCCAACTTCTCCTAGTTATTAGCTCTGTGACCTTGAGCAAGGGTTTACTTTATGCCTCAGTTTCCCTATCTGTGAAGTACGGTCTCCCTATCTGTGAAGTACGGTCTCCCTATCTTATAGAGTAATTGTGAGGATTAAATGA
>NW_011483292.1:10041-12154 GCF_000754665.1 Bison bison bison
TCTTCCCAACCCAGGAATCGAACCCAGGTCTCCTGCATTGCAGGCAGATTCTTTACCATCTGAGCCACTGGGGAAGCCCAAGAATACTGGAGTGCGTAGCCTATCCCTTCTCCAGGGGATCTTCCTCATCCAGGAATCGAACCAGGCAGGGTCTCCTGCACTGCGGGTGGATTCTTTATCAGCTGAGCTAATTTATTTTTTGTATGTTGATTTTGTGTCCTGTGACATTCCTGAACTCGCTTATTACTTTTAGGAGTGTTTTTATCCCCCCAAGTAGACTTTTAGGGTCAGTTTTAAGACATTAAAAAATAAGAAAAATATCTTTCATAGTTAGTTGTGCAGCTATTATTTCTTTTGCTCTTCTGTCCGGACTGTGTATAAAGTTTTGTTTCTGGTTTAATTTTGCTTCCACCTGAGAATTAAGGGAAAAAACATTTCAAAGACTATATATTCTTTCATCGTTTTTTTTTTTTTTTTTTTGTATATGTGAATAAGTATATTTTAATTTTCTTTTTTTGAAAGGTATTTTTACTGAGTATAGAATTGTAGATTGACAAATTTACTTTCTTTTCAGTAACTGTAAAGATGTTGTTCCACTTTGTTCTAGAATGCATTGATTTGGGCAAGAAAACTTCACATAGCTGTGCTGCAGCCTGAAAAGCAGTAAGCTTTGGGGTAATTTTAGGCTCACATTATTTGTTTTCCCTTCTCAAGGACTGTTGTCATGTGTTCTCTGATATTCACTGGGTGAAAACCTTTGTTTTTCATTTAGTTACTCCAGTTTTTTAGTTATTTCATTCAGAAATAAATTTGGTTTGTTTCACTGCATCTTGGAAAGAAGCAGAAGTTCAAAGACTTAAGAAATTAAATCTCAAAATTCCATATAGAATGGAAGATTGAGATGTCTAGAAGTATGTCATTCCAGTAATTTAAGTGTGTGTCTTGTATGGGGAAGCTAGACATTAGGTTCTCATAGACAAATGGGCTGATATTTATTTCTCTGATTTAAAATAGAAATTTGAATATGAGCTTATTAGAAACTTAAGCTAATTTGAAATAGTATTTTGGAAGTCTTCATAGTGTATATAAAAATATTTTATGTGATTATTTAGTGTTAAGCTGGTTTTCTTTTAAATTCAGGTTTTGGGGAAAATATTCTTTCAGGACTGGTTTTTCAGATGAACTATTTAGTGAAACAGATTGTTAAAAGGGCCACTAGTTAGGGAAAATACTTGAATTTGCTCGATCCTTTATGTCAGTTCCTTTAAGTTCCTGAGCCAAAAGCCTTTTGAGTCATTGAAAAAATTTATAGTTATGGTAGGATAGAGCGGGGTTATCTTCTAGTGGTTTAGTTGACGTCAGCCCTTGTGACTTATCTAAGAAATGGGTAATGCAACTATTTGCCCCTTGATCTTTTTTAATCAGCACATAATTTCGTTGTATTTTGCATTATTGCTTATTATTTCATTTTGTGGATCACAGAGTCATATCAAGTTTCCCCCAGTATTTTCTAAATGATAGTTTGTACTGATAACCAGGAGAAACTCTTGAAGGCACTTAAGATTGGCTGTGGGCTTCTCTGGTGGCTTAGTCAGTAAAGAATCTGCCTGCAGTGCTGGAGACCTGGGTTCGATCCCTGGATTGGGAAAATCCCCTGGAGAAGGGAATTGCTATCCACTCCAGTATTCTTGCCTGGAGAATTCCATGGACAGAGGAGCCTGGCAGGCTACAGTCCTTGGGGTCCCAAAGAGTCCTACCCCACTGAGTGACTTTCACTTTCAGGATTGGGGATGGTACATAAAGAAAGGCTCTCTGGCTGAGGGATTCAGGCTGCTTTGGTACTTTGGCTTTTTTTTTTTTCTCAGCCCCAGGGGCTGAGGTCTTCTCTGTCTTAGCAGTCCTATTACCCATTCCTAGTACATTTGTTTGAAAGCTTTGGATGTAGAATATAAACCATAGAAACAGAGCTGTTATGTGTATATTAAGTTTTTTAGTTCATGAGAAATGGGGGAATTACAGATCTTGAATCCTGCTGTGTCAGTACAAAATTATACAGGAAAAAATGTAATTAGGTTCTTTCTTTTCATTAGAATAAAATATTGGTGAATATTTA
>NW_011483292.1:13526-14574 GCF_000754665.1 Bison bison bison
TTTTAATAGCCCTATTTCATGGATGACATGTTGACCTGTAGTCGGCTTCAGTTCCTTAATCTTTTGTAAGTAGTCAGCTACTAAATTGTCTTTTATGTCTGTGACTGGTTTTAGGAATTGTGGGCAGGACTGTATGTTTGCTTTTATTATATTCAACCTAAAAGTTTGGTTCATTTAAAAACCATTGGTTCATTTAACATATCAGTGATTTATATCTTAACGGGAATGAGTTTAACTAACTACTAAGATTAATTCTTAGCATCCTGACTTGCAGCTCTTAAGGAATGGAAATGTAAGACAAAGAGAAGGTCACTTGAGAACCTAAAATAATAACATGACATTGCTTCATTAATTCAAGAAATATTTATTAAGTCCCTGTCATGTGATCATGGGTTGGGATATGGCCCTTCCCCTGATGGAGCTTACAGGTAGGGGAGGCAGTAAGCATCTGGGAGCCTGATAGAAGAGGAAGGGCTTCAGAATGGGAACCCCCGCACTAGGACTGTGTTGAGATAGGTGGCGCAGTGGTAAAGAATCTGCCCGCCAATGCAGGAGACTGTGGAGGAGATCCCCTGGAGAAGGAAATGGCAACCCACTCCAGTATTCTTGCCTGGAGAATCCAATGGACAGAGGAGCCTGGCGGACTGCAGTCCATGGGGCCACAAAGAGTCAGGCATGACTGAGCATGCAAAGAATGCTAGAAGAAAGAATGAAAAAGAAAGAAAAACGGGAAACCATTGAGGTATTTAAATGTATGTTAGTTTTCTCTACCATTTGTATGTTCAGGTACTTAGCTAATCTTTCAGATTGGAAAAAAATTTGTTTGTTTAGATGTTGCCTATACTTAACAGTTCTAAAATAGTAACAACTCATTTTAGCTAGGCACTTACCAAGCTTATCATAAAGTACTTTAATGCTTAACATAAAAAGGCAAATTATTTGTCTTTTTTTTTTTTAATGAGCTCTAATCTTAGAAATAGAGAGTTTAGAAATAGAGGACAATGATAATATTAGTATTCTGAGACTTTTTTCAAATAATAAAAGCAAA
>NW_011483292.1:14674-15093 GCF_000754665.1 Bison bison bison
CCCAGGGATCGAACTCACGTCTCTGCATTGGCAGGCAGATTCTTTACCACTGAGCCACCTGGGAAGCCTGGGAGAATCTTTACTCTCCTTTGATTCTAGTATTTAATGATTAACTTTGTTTTCCTTCTCAATTTTTTTTTCTAGTAATTAGTAAAGATTACAGGTATATAAGCACCTAACTATAAACAACTATAGGATTTAAAAGTGATTTTTATGGAGGGTTTTGCTCATCCCTTAGTGCAAGATATACCTTATTTTTTTAATAGGTTTTTCACTTATAAAAATAAGAAATTTTTGCTTTCTTAGTGTTTAGCATATGAGTTGAGAATTTATTGTTTTTAAGCTTTAAAAATTATCCAGTCTACACTGTCCATTAGCCATGCATCTATATGTAGCCATGTTTTTTTTTTTTTTTTTTT
>NW_011483292.1:15193-16622 GCF_000754665.1 Bison bison bison
ACCTCATGCGAAGAGTTGACTCATTGGAAAAGACTCTGATGCTGGGAGGGATTGGGGGCAGGAGGAGAAGGGGATGACAGAGGATGAAATGGCTGGATGGCATCACTGACTCGATGGACGTGAGTCTGAGTGAACTCCAGGAGTTGGTGATGGACAGGGAGGCCTGGCGTGCTGCGATTCATGGGGTCGCAGCAGCGACTGATCTGATCTGATCTGATTATCTAGTTTGATTTCAGTAGTGTAGTTCTTTGAAAATGTTTTGCAATAGCAAAGCATTTTCAATAGTTTATTTGTAAAGAATGGTACTTAAGGTGCTATGATATTTTCTTGAGTGATGCTTTCTTACTGAATGCAGAGTCCAGAGAGGCTGAGAAATTCAAAATCGAGGTTGATATGCTTAAATTTGGTTAACTGACTTTGTTTTCATGCAAAAGATGGGTATTAATTGAAAGTTGGAGTGAGGGAGGTAGTGTAGAGTAACAAATGTGTAAGTTCTTTTATCTTCTTTAAAATGTTAGGTATAGGTGACAGTTAACTAGATTTCTTTTAATTTTCATTTATCCTGTTGGTATGTGTTAATGATTATTTCATTAGACTGGTTTTTTTTGTTGTTTGTTTTAAATGAGAAAAGAAGGCTGCATACTCATTTATTTCTTGTATAAAAGAATTCTCAGAGGCAATCAGTTTTGGGCTGCTCAGGAACTCTACTGTTCCAGGAACTTGGGCTCCTGTTTTCCTACTTTCTATCCTCAGCTTGTAGCTTCTACCACTTGGATAATTTCCAGCTAGGGATCCCATTGGCCAGAACTTAATCATCAGGCCACACCACAACGATGACTGGGGACCCCAGTGTTCTGTGTCAGCATATGTCTAATTAAATTTAGAGGTTCTGTTAACAGATGAAAAGAGAAAGGATATCAAGGACACCTAGAATCTGAAGCAAGTTTATATAAACGCTGTTCATATAAATATCTAAATATTAACACTAAAGTGGGAAAAATATATGTGCTTGCATCTGCACAAAATAATCTTGAATATAATAAGAACTTTTTACACTTGTTGCTTCTGGGAAAGGGGCCTGGATGGCTTGGATCAGGATTGTGAGACTTTACTACATACCCTTTAGAATTGGTAATGTGTTAATTTTAACTTAAAAAGTAAATGAAATTAAAAAGAGAAGTATGAAAGTCTGATATATAAGTTCAAGAATAGATGTCATTAAGAATCAATAATACTTAAGATTATCATTTTAATTGTGTAACTTTGTTTATATATGGTGTGTTGAAATTTCAAAAAATGGTTTAGACTCAGGTACTTCCAACCTTTCAGATTCATAAGGTATTTTAAAAACGGGTAAAGGCATCACTGAGTGTCTGGGAAGGGGAAGAATTCTAATTTATGAGACAGATTTCTGAGAAGACTGAGAAGC
>NW_011483293.1:0-487 GCF_000754665.1 Bison bison bison
GACCTACTGAATCAGAATCTGCATTTTAACAAGATCCTAGGTGATACATATGCACACTGAATTTTGAGTAGCATTCTTTTTTTTAATAAACGTATTTATTTTTAATTGGAGGATAATTGCTTTACAGTATTGTGTTGGTTTCTGCCATAAATCAACACGAATCAGCCATCAGTATACATATGTCCCCTCCCTCTTAAACCTCCCTCTACCTCCCACCCCATCCCACTCTTCTAAGTTGTCACAGAGCACGGGATTTAAGTTCCCCACCTCACACAGCAAATTCCTACTGGCTATCTATTTTACATGTGATAATATATATGTTTCAATGTTGAGTAGCAGTCTTTAGCATTCTATTTGTCAAACATGGCGGCACCTTGGAATCACCTGGGGTGCTGGAAAGTAATACCAATGGTTCGATTTAACCAACTCACTCAGTCATACTCTCATGTAAGTACTGGACCAAGAACAATAAAAACATACCAAGCAC
>NW_011483293.1:4517-5428 GCF_000754665.1 Bison bison bison
AACCATTTTCAAACTGATTAATAATTAATGCTGAGCCTGTAAGAATCAAGAGGGTGCAGTGCAATGGGATGATAAGCAAGCATCGATCAGTCAAGAAAGAACATCTTTTGGAGAGAAATGTTTAAGTGCACTTATGAACCTCATTTTAAGACACTTTTTCAACATTCCCTTCTAACCCATGCCCTCCTACTCATGTTTACTTGTGAATTCTCAAGACATGATTCTGGACATGATATAACCAAACACTGGGACAAACTGAGTGGGTGCTGATCAGCCTGGCTTTTAGGCTAGGATGTTGCCTCTTAGTGAAATATCATTGGTCCAAGTTCTGGCCCTTGTACTCACAAATATAATTCATGGCTTCCTTTTTCTCAGTGAACCCACTGAGAAAGATGAACAGTTTCTGTGAGGGGTCAGCAACCTTTTCCTATAAGGCATATATATTTTAGAATTTACAGACCTATGGTCTTTGTCACAGCTCCTCAAGTCTTACTGTAATGTGAAAGCAGCCACAGAGAATATGTAAATAAGTAAGTGTGGCTGTAGTCCCAATAAAACTTTTAAAGAACAAGTGGCTGGTCACATTCGACACACAGGTTGTCGTTTGCCAATCCCTGTTCTAGAAGACTGACTTATATCAACAGGATTTCAAAGAGTCACTAATCAGCCAGATAAGACTCACATATAACCAAGACAGATTATCTGCAAAGAACATCCTACCAGAAATTAGCCATTAATGTAACTAAATATAAATCAGAAGACTGCTTAGTAAGCAGTGAGTCAGGCAAATTAAACTGTTTTCTCGGGTTTTGTTCTTCCAGAAGTGATCCTGAGAAAATGGTTTAAATGCAAGTGTTTACTTGGCAGATAATCCCTGGAACTACCAGTAAGGAAGCACAAAAGTAAAGCAG
>NW_011483293.1:9356-10116 GCF_000754665.1 Bison bison bison
AAAGGTCTCAACCACAGATTACAGAAGCCCTCTTGGGTTTCAGCTCCCATGAGGCTCGGTTCCATGTCCATGAGGTCACCTGCTGCCTGACTAAGTCTGTTTCTGTTCCTTGCAGGTTAAACAGCCTTGACTCGACCAGAAGGCCAAGTAACTACAAGCTTGCTCCCAATATGTCTCTTCGGATCAGGTTACTCTAATTTGCAATGCAGAAGCTGAGATCACCAGCACATTCATCATAAACAACAGTCCTTTTAAACCATCACACTCTAAAAGATGTTGTAGAAGCTCCAGGCCCAATGGCAGCTGGTTATTAAATCATTCTGAAGTTAGGGATTGAGTGGGGAAAGAAGGTCCCTGCAACCACAGTCAGCTTTGAGAAATACATTCCTTGGGGTCCTTATCACTGCCTAGTTCAGAAGTAAGTCCAAATAGATAAAGTCAGGTTTGTTAAACCAAACCTCTCTGCAACCAATCAATACAGGACTCAGGTTCTGAAGAACATGGTTTTCAGCTAGTGTAGTTTTGGATTTTGAGAGAATGCTTTATGAGTTCCCTTCCTCTAAAGAGCTATCTACATAGTGTGCCTTCCTAGGAAAGAGACTCAGCAGGCCCCCTCAGGGGTTACTGTGTAAGTATTGCAGATGGTAGGGTTTGGCAGGAGGAGGTCTGGAGAAACTCTGTAAGCTGAGATCTTTGGTGAGGTCCCTCAGCTGCAGCACTAAACCACAATGGCCAGCACCACAAGGAACCATACTTAACC
>NW_011483294.1:0-420 GCF_000754665.1 Bison bison bison
CAAGTCTGTGTCAAGCTGAAGCCAAGTTCAATCCAAAGTTATGAATAGACATCAGTTCTGGGTAAGCTGAGCAAACTGATTGGTAAAAGAAGAGAACACAGTGGCAGAAATCAGATACACCATGAAGGGAAACTCCGTACTGTTCCTGAAAGAGTTAGGGAATTCAGTTCTTGTCAATGGCTTTCCAGTTCCACTTTTCTTATGTTATAATAAATCCCCTTTTTCATTGGAGAACTCGAGTCTCTGCTACTTACAACCAAGAGAGTCTAACTACAAGAACACTATACTTGAGTGCTACACCACAGGTCATGGGATGGTCACCTACTACGAGTGTCGATGCAGAACCTAACATAGTATGCTGCTGCTGCTGCTGCTAAGTCACTTCAGTCGTGTCCGACTCTGTGCAACCCCATAGACAGG
>NW_011483294.1:4592-4992 GCF_000754665.1 Bison bison bison
GAGGGCAACTCTGTGCAATCTTAGTGATAACATTACTTTTCTGACCAGAGATATAAATCTGGGTCTACTTGTTGGCATTGCCTTTTAAGGACATTTGCATCAACTACAGCTCTTGTTTGCTGCCTAGGTTTACATTTTGTAACCTGTGACCCACTCTCCCTTGCCTTTGGTGATCGTGAATTGGACTAAGCATTGGCATCTGACACAAGAGCAACCAAATTAATTGGCTGGCCAGTAATGGGTGATATATCATGCTCTGAAGAGAATAGCTGGGCCAGATTCTTGTTTCTGGAAATGTTAATCAAGGAACACAGAAACGTTGTGCTAGTTAGCAGATGGAGCAGAAGATAGGAAAAAAACACCAGGAGGTAAAATCAAGTCTGTGTCAAGCTGAAGCCAA
>NW_011483295.1:0-772 GCF_000754665.1 Bison bison bison
CTGAATCAAAACTATAATGAATACCACTTCATATCCATTAGGATAGCTACTAATACTTAAAAAAAAAAAAAAAAAACAAGAAAACAAGCACATTAGCAAGGAAACAGAGGAACTGGAACATTTGTACAATGGCTTGTGTGAATGTAAAATGGCTTGTACGATAATAGCCCCTGTGGAAAACAGTATGGTAGTTACTAAAAAAGTTAAACATGGAATTACTGTATGATGCCACATTCCACTTCTGTATGTAAATATAAAAGAATTGAAAGCAGAGACCTGAACATATATTTGCATACTGATTATTCATAGTATCATTTTTCACAATGGCCAAAGGTGGGAACAACCCAAGTGTCCACTGACAGATGAATGAATAAATAAAATGCTATATACATACAATGGGCTATTATTCAACCTTTACAAAAAGGAGATCTGGTATATCCTACAACATGGATGAATCTTGAAGACATTATGCTAAGTATGATAAGACAGACACATTAGGACAAATATTGATAATCCCACTTAATTGAGGTATATAACAGACAAATTCATAGAGACAGAAAGCAGAGTAGTGGTTGCTAGCAGGTAGAACAGAAAGAAGAATGAGGAATTATTGTTTAATGGCTGCAGAATGTCAGCATGGGAAAAAGTTCTGGAGGTGGACATTGGTTATGGTTACATAACAATGTTGAATGTACTTAACACCACTTAACTGTACACTTAAAAATGGTTAAAATGGTAAATTTTATGTGTATTATAACAAAATAATATTCAC
>NW_011483295.1:3972-4821 GCF_000754665.1 Bison bison bison
CACAGATTGCTAGACAATTCCTCTCTAGTTTTAAATTAACAGTAAGCTTTGGAGTTATGTTGACATTTCAACTTTTTATATGTGGAAGTAATTATGAGAGGGCCCTGGCAAACATCTTGTCTAGAAATTTCCTTCTAAGAGGACTAGTGGTTCTCAAACTTTAGCATGGCTCAATCATCTGGAGGTACTATCGGGATTTTTTGGCCAATATATTAAAACATATATTGATGGACCCCTACCCTTCTAGTTTCTGATTTAGTCAGTTTCATGCATGGCCCTCATTTTTGCATTTCGATCAAGTTCATAGATGATGTTGAATCTATTGGTTCAGGCCATGGTTTGAGAATGAGTGAAATAACCAATGCCTATCCATTTTCCTTTCTCATGATTTTTAATGTTGATTTCTTCCGTTGCCTAATCCCCACAGCCTTAATTATGTTGAACTTATTGAGGATGAACAATCATAATAATCTCTGTTACTAGTTTCACCGTTTTCCAGCTGCCAGCTCTGCTGTCCCCTCTATTATCTATCTATTTGTTACCCATAATCAATATTTTTAATAAATTACCTTACATGTTGCCTTATCTTTCTGGCTATCCAGTCTTTTTAAGTTTACACCACTGGCAATGTATTGAAACTGTCCATGAAGGTTATGGAAGATTTCTCTAATCATCAAGTCAGTTCTCATTATCTTTGGGCTCTCTGTAGCATTTATTCATTCAACAAACATTTACTGAACAAAATTTTATTTTTTCTTCTTTCTTAAGTAGTTCACAGTTTGATAGGTGAGACTCCTTGTGTAAACAAAATGATCTATTGTGGAATAAATCCTTTAACTAGAGTTTATA
>NW_011483295.1:4921-6023 GCF_000754665.1 Bison bison bison
AAAATAAAAACAAAATTTATTAATTCTGTTCAGGAAAGTTCAGAGAGGATCATTAGCACTGCTCTCCCTGAATGACCCTGTCCCCCAGTCCCATCACCTTTATCACCCTTAATGCTTAATTCATTCCAGAATGTGATATACACCCAATTTTCATAAGTTACCTTGTTGTATTCTGGCACCAACTCTTGACCAAGGTCAAATTACATAAGCACTCTAAGCCTGGTTCCTTACCTATAAAATGGGCTTGTTAATAATTGAATACTTTCATAATTTTTTAAACAAAAGATGACACATTTGAAACACTTATCAAAGTACCTGGCCCATAGGCACATGATAGATAGGTTAGAAATGTTGGTTCTCATCCCCCTTAAAGGGGGTATAGGCTACTGCCACATGATGAAGGAAGAAGGCATTTTAGGTCAAGAAGAACATAAGAAAATGAATGGAAAACTTCACCCACTCATGCATTCAGTAAATATATATTAAGTGCCTGTTATGTGCCAGCCATTGTTCTAGGTACTGAATATATAAAAGTGAACAAAGCAGACCAAAAAATGCCCTCTACTTGTGTAGCTGACATTGTACCAGAGAGAGACAGATAATAAAAATATAAGTAGGAGTATATTTGTGGTGATTACTATGGAGAAAAATATAAGAGGGAGAGAGGTAAGAGATGTTTTGAGAGTAGATTGCAATTTTTGATAGAGTAACTAGAAAAGAACATAATGAGAAAGTGACTTTTGAGTATAGATCTTGAAAGATGAGAAGGAGCTAGCCATGCTGGTGAATAAAAGTGAAAACTTCCAGGCAGAGAAAAAGTGCATGCACAGGCTCTAAGTGAGACACATGCCTGTTAAATTCAAGGAGCAACAGAATGGAGGTCAAGCATGGCTCAAGGGGGCTGGTGAGGGATGATAGCTAGGGATAAGATCTCAGTGGTGATAGTGGTCCAGGTCACAGAGGGACTTTCAGGTTATAGTAATGACTTACCATAATGCTCAAACTACCGCACAATTGCACTCATCTCACACGCTAGTAAAGTAATGCTCAAAATTCTCCAAGCCAGGCTTCAGCAATACGTGAACCGTGAACTTCCTGATGT
>NW_011483295.1:8369-9994 GCF_000754665.1 Bison bison bison
AGCTTTCTTATCCATTTGTCTGCCGATGGACATCTAGGTTGCTTCCATGTCCTGGCTATTGTAAACAGTGCTGTGATGAACATTGGGGTACACGTGTCTCTTTCAATTCTGGTTTCCTTGGTGTGTATGCCCAGTAGTGGGATTGCTGGGTCATATGGCAGTTCTGTTTCCAGTACAACCATTCTTTTAATCACCTAAATTTAAAACTTTTGGAGTCGGATCTTTCCCTTTCCATTATCCCAGGTATTTCTTTTCAGTGGCTTAATCTTGTTTGTCTTCACAGTGTGTCTTAAATTTGTCCTTTCTTTGCCTTTTTTTTTTCATGTACTCATTATCATTTTAGATATATCAGTCCTTGACACTTTTTACAAAATTACTCTTCTACGTCATCCCCTTTCTGTATAACTTTGTGTTTTCTTGTAAATGCTAGGCTTTTGGGGCTTTGAAAGTACCATTTATTGTTTATCTCTGATCCCATTTATTGTTTGTCTCTGATCTCTAGTGTCCAGCCCGCACTGAATCATCAAATGTACTTCTACATTCATAATTGCTTTGCTTCTAACCTGTCTCCCCTTATAAATGTTTAGTGCTTCATTTCCCAAGGGGACGTTGTGACTTTGTTCTGGCATTCCCTCTCATATAACTCACAACAGATACGGTGTCCTGAAAAAGTCTGGGCTTTGTGGTCAATATCTCTATGTGTATGTATGTATGTGTGTGTGTGCATATGTGTACACATGCAAACAGAACAAGAGTATAGTTTAATTTAGAAGAATCTTTCTATGGCCTACACAGGTGGGAATTTGTGTGGAGAAAAATCTTCATTCAGAAACATTGATTGCCTCCCTAGGTATGTACTATGATGCTCCTAGGTACTGTGGATAATAAATATTAGTGAAACAGGGTTTCTTCCCTTGGAAGAGCTCATATTGACTGGAAGAAGGTACTGTGTTGAAATGTTTAGAGTGAAGGAACATAGCAAAGGAAGGAATAAAGTATTCCTTAGCGGGGTCTTCAGAAAGGAAGGAGTACTTGAGTACTCTTGAAATTTGAGTAGGTATTCACTTGGCAGATAGAGAAAAGAGGAGGAGAATCTATAGAGAGCACAAGATGTACAAAAGCACAGTGGTGTGACACTATGGTATGTTCAAGCAGTTGTAATCAAACTGAAGAGAAGGATAGGTACAAGAAAGCAGCAGGGGACACATTAGAAAGGTAGGCAAGGATCAGCTGAGAAAGGGTCTTAAATGCAAAACCAAGAAGTTGGTGTGCTTTTCTAGTAGCTGAAGGGAGACTTTGCAATGGAAACTGAATGGGTTCTAATCATCCTGACAAAATTAAACATTTAAAAACTGACATTTGTGTGGTGAGGTTAAATGAACTGAAATAGTTTGGTTTAAGAGCAAAGAACACCTGAGAAAGGGAGCTTTCACTCTTGTGAGAGGTGGTTATACAGAGGATACTGCTGCTGCTGCTGCATCGCTTTAGTCGTGTCCGACTCTGTGCGACCCCATAGATGGCAGCCCACCAGGCTCCCCCGTCCCTGGGATTCTCCAGGCAAGAACACTGGAGTGGGTTGCCATTTCCTTCTCCAATTCATGAAAGTGAAAAGTGGAAGTGAAGTC
>NW_011483295.1:10094-11064 GCF_000754665.1 Bison bison bison
ACTGATGACAGAGCAAGAAAAAATAGGCTTAAATCTCAGGAGAAGGGAAAATTACTTATAGAAGGGGTCCTTCACAGAAATATTGAGTGTGACTGACATGGATGATTAAAATGTTGTTGGCTCAGGCACTCTGGCTGTGTGCTGCCTTCTGTGTGTTCAGACCAACTGTTTTCAAAAATAAGGTGATGACTGCAGGTTTTCAGGCTCGAATGAGAATGTTCAAAATAAATCTTTTATAAGGCAATTGGTTATTCAGATATTTTGCTATCTCCCTAACTAAAGTTTTAGAAATGTATTTGAACACATCACATATAAATAGTATCTTTCATAATATAGCACTCCTGTTTATTAGGGAAAAAAGAATGATCAGAATTTGCTAGACAAATGTGTTAATCTGTTAAAGGTATTTTGTATTCATGTACCATTTCAGAAAGTTATTAAAGATTAGGTAGTTACAGTTAGTATAAATCCAGTTATTAATCTTTATGTATAACATTTATTGGTCAGATGATTATAATTAAAATCACTATGTGGTTTATTAACTGGCACTTAATCAGTAAATATAGAGAATTGCTCTATTTTTATTGCTGTCATTCACTGATAATTCACTTTATTAAGATATTGTAAAATGTTTTTAGCTTTTTCAAATAATTCCAATTTCTGGAGCTATTTGTGATTATATTGTTTGAAAATATGTACAAGACAGAGGATTATAGGGTGGCCATTTTGTTCATCCTTTTGCATGTTACACTGAGTTAACCTGATATCAAAATGAAGTTAATTTTATTTATCAGTAAACTAACCCAAACACTTTGGAAGTGATTTTGAACATACTCAGGTTACCTTTATACTACCCCAGGAGATGTCTATAGCTAGCGAGTACACTTGGAAGAGCAAATTATTGGATAAATGCCTTTAGCCATTAGAAGTCATGAAAGTGAATGTTCTTAGTTGCCTTCTGTACTTGACA
>NW_011483295.1:12995-15192 GCF_000754665.1 Bison bison bison
CTTGTGCTTCTTCCAGCCCAGCATTTCACATGATGTACTCTGCATATAAGTTAAATAAGCAGGGTGACAATATACAGCTTTGATGTACTCCTTTCCCAATTTGGAACCAGTCTATTGTTCCATGTCTAGTTCTAACTGTTGCTTCTTGAACTGCATACAAATTTCTCAGGAGGCAGGTCAGTTGTTCTGGTTTTCCCATCTCCTGAAGAATTTTCCACAGTTTGTTTTGATCCACACAGTCAAAGGCTTTGGTGTAGTCAATAAAGCAAAAGTAGATGTTTTTCTGGAACTCTCTTGCTTTTTCGTTGATCCAGTGGATGTTGGCAATTTTTATCTCTGATTCTTCTGCCTTTTATAACTCCAGCTTGAACATTTAGGAGTTAAAGTAGTTTGTAAGAAACAACAAAGAAAAGAAAATGTTTATTTCCTTATTGGTTGGAGTAGCCAGCATCCTCTGAAAGGGAGGCACTTTGTGAACATATAACACTAATCTCAAGAAAAGACCTCTCTTTAGGAAAGTGAACCTCCTATTGAGTCTTCTACAGCTGCAAGCCTGACTTAAGACAAATTGCTCTTTAGGTTTTTGTTGCTTTTTGTTCTTATAGCTTATTCTTGAATTGTGTCATTTCAACTCTGTAGTACTTAAAAGTGTTTACTGCATCAGCATAATAATGCAAAATTTTAAATATTTTTACGTGCCTTGGAATTACCAGCATCATGACTCCTATGGCTGTTTGTTTTGAGCCTTAAGACTAACATTTCTTTTACGTTTTTCATATCATTGGAATCTAACAGTTATTCTAATAAACTGTAACACAAAAAGTATGGACCTGATTGAGTAAATGTGATATTTTTTTTTCCTTAGCCACTAAAATAATAAGGATTAAATTACTCTGTAATTAACTAAATATCCTCCAAGTCTTTTCACAAGCCTGTTTGTAAAGAATATTCATTTATTCTAAACAGTAATCCTTAAAGCTAAAATCCCCAAATCAGTATGGACATCAGTGGACAAACCCATCATCTAAGGATTATGGAAAGAAAACATCCAATAGAATGAGAAAACTTGATACTTCATGCCATATTTGTCCTTTGTTTCTAAGTAAATCCTTAATTTCATTTGTAGCTTAGTCTTGTATAACAGTTATATTAAAGAAAATACTTAGATTCTCATTATAGATTTTTTTTGGTCCTATTTTTTGCAGTTTTTTTTATCATTCTAACTTCAGCATCTCTTTTCTAGTGTCTCTGAAAAGAAGATACAATGTGTAGGCAGAGAAATAAAATTTGACATATTATCATGATTGTATGGTCAGATTCTGTTTATAAATCAGCTTAAAAAGCCTTCAGTTATTTTTCTTTGATGGCCCATGCAAGTAAAGGAGCATACAATGCACTTGCTCTTTTATTTTAATTTGCATAGATGATAGCTGAAGTAAATATAACCTCACAGATGCATCCAGCTTTTAAGAATATATTTATGAAATAACACAAAGACCAAAATGATGATAACAGAAACACACATTAACTTGGACTATTATTATTAATACTTAAGTGGTTGTTCTTTTCTCAGGAAAAGAATAGTTCACTTTGCCATCATGATTTAGACATTTTAAGAAATACAGATGAAAGTTTATTATTATTATTATTGTTATTATTTACATTTTGGGTCACCTTTCTCTCTTTGAAAATGAGTTCATTTTAAAACCCAGCGTATTGTTACTAGAGCCCCAGTATAAACTACCCTAGACATTTAAAAAAAGTTATATTAATTATAGTGAATTGAGTTCATTCATTCATTTCACTTCTTTAAGTAGAAGTCTATATTTATATTGCTGAAGAATACTAAAAATAGTTATCATTATTCCATTTCAGATCCGAGATACTAAATCATCAGATCAAAAGACCACCCTCTTGCATTTCCTTGCTGAAATCTGTGAGGAAAATTACCAGGATATCCTGAAATTTACTGATGAACTGGAGCATGTAGAAAGTGCAAGCAAAGGTAATTGATTTATAACTGATTTGAAACTACATCCTGCCAAAATATTATACTTTAAATGGTAATCTATAAGCATTAATCATATTTTTTGTTTGGTTACTGATCTAAGAAAAGCAGGAAGATAGTTTTCCTTAGTTTGTATTTGACAACATAGTATATTTTAATAACCTGCTTTTAACTGTCTTTTTTTTTTTT
>NW_011483296.1:0-429 GCF_000754665.1 Bison bison bison
ATTTATTCTGAGGTACTTTATTCTTCTTGATGTAATTATAAATAGAATTACTCATTTTTTTTATGGAAACATGACAATTTTTTAAAATTTATCTATTTATTTTAACTGGAAGATAATCACTTTATGCTATTGTGATGGCCTCTGATATACATCAACATGAATTGGCCAGAGGCATACATGTGTCCTCTCCATATTGAACTTCCACCCACCTCCATCCCCAACCCATCCCTCCAGGTTTCAGAGCACTGGCTTCAGGATCTCTGCATCATACCTCAAACTCCCACTGGCTATCTATTTAATACATGGTAATATATATGTTTCAATACTGGTGCCTCAAATCATCCTACTCTCTCCTTCTCCCACTGTGTCGCAGTCTATTCTTTTCTCATTTGCTGCTCTGCATGTAGGATTGTTAGTACTATCTTTCTA
>NW_011483296.1:529-986 GCF_000754665.1 Bison bison bison
TTCCCCATTGTATATTCTTGGCTCCTTTGAAATATGTTAATAGACCTTATATGTGTTTGTTTCTGAGCTCTTGATTTTGTTCCATTTATCTATATGTCTGTTTTTATGCTAATACTATACTATTTTGATTATTGTAATTTTGTAATATAATTTAAAATCAAGAGATGTGATCCCTCCATCTTTATTTTTCTTTCTCAAAATTACTTTTGTTATTCAGGGTATTTTAAGGTTCTATACATATTTTAGGGTTGCTTGATCTACTTCCACGAGGTAGAATTTTGGAAATTTGATACAAATTTTGTTGAATCTGCAGATTGCTTTGGGTAGTATGGACATTTTAGCAGCGTGTCCATACCAGCTCTTGAATCCTCCCATGTTATATTATTCCATTTATTTATGTTTTGTTCAATTTATTTCATCAGTGTCTTGAAGTTTTCATGTGTATGTTTCTCAACTC
>NW_011483296.1:3384-6031 GCF_000754665.1 Bison bison bison
CTATCTTTCTAGATTCCATGCTGCTGCTAAGTCACTTCAGTCGTGTCTGACTCTGTGTGACCCCACAGACGGCAGCCCACCAGGCTCCTCCGTCCCTGGGATTCTCCAGGCAAGAATACTGGAGTGGGTTGCCATTTCCTTCTCCAATGCATGAAAGTGAAAAGTGAAAGTGAAGTCACTCAGT
The DNA here is from genome assembly GCF_000754665.1 of Bison bison bison. Taxonomy (NCBI): domain Eukaryota; kingdom Metazoa; phylum Chordata; class Mammalia; order Artiodactyla; family Bovidae; genus Bison; species Bison bison. The sequence goes on from NW_011483296.1 coordinate 3,569, forward strand.
TGTGTCCAACTCTCAGCAACCCCATGGACTGGAGCCTACCAGGCTCCTCCATCCATGGGATTTTCCAGGCAAGAGTACTGGAGTGGGGTGTCATTGCCTTCTCCACATGTCATCTATAAGTACTGATAATTTTTATTTTTAATTTCCAATTTGTATATTTTTATATCTTTTCTTTCCTAACTGCCCTGACTAGTACTTCGAATATCACATTGAATAAAAGAGGCAAGAGAAGCATCTGTGCCATATTTCTAAGAGGAAAAGCTTTCAGTTTTCACCATTGAGTCATATATGCCATATGACATATATGGCCTTTATTATGTTGAAGTCCACCCTCAATACCCACTTTGTTTAAAGTTTTTTAATTATAAATGGATGTCAAATTTTGTCAAAAGATTTTTCTGCATCTGTTGAAATGGTCATATGCTTTTTCTTCTTCAACTGGTTAATGATGTATATCACATTGCTTGATTTGATAGTTCACATAGGTTGCACCATTCTAGCATTCCTGAGCTAAATCCCACTTGATTATGGTGTATTATCCTTTTAATGTATTGGTGAAATCAGTTTGGTAATATTTTGTTGAGGAATTTTTTCTGTTTATCAGGGATATTGGCCTGTAACTTTTTTCTGTGATGTTATTATCTGATTTTGTTTCAGGGTGATGCTGGCCTCAAAAAAGATGAGTTTGGAAGTGTTCTCTCCTTTATACATCTTTTGGGAGGTTTTGAAGAGCTTTTTTTTTTAGTGTTGGGTCTTCATTGATGTGCATGGGCTTTCTCCAGCTGTGGAAAGTAACAGCTACTCTCTAGTTGTGGTACTTGGGTTTCTCATTGTGGTGTCTGCTCTTGAGGCTGTCTGTGCAGTTGCCTGGGTGTGGTAGCCTTCTCATGACTGTATCTTTGATCGTTACAGTCCAGTGGGACATAGGAAACCAAGATCCCATGGCCACCATCAGGATTAAGGAAGAGAGATGGCATGAAGACAGTTCCTCCTTTCAAAGTCTCAGGAAAGGTTTACATTCAGCCTTTACATGTGTACTTAATTAGAACAGTGACCCTTGGGCTGCAGCTATGATGGTAAACTAATATGCCTCTTTCACAATAAGACTAAGCTTGCTTTTTAAAAATAAAACAGGTTGCAATCCTGTGAGAACCTCAATTGTAAGCCCCATAGGCACCAGAGCCAAGTGATGCAGAGGTGTCTCCTGGCAGCAACCTAGAAAATTAGGGCACTAGACTAGGGTATAATTTCCTTTCTGGAAGATACCAGTAAGTGAGTCAGATGTAGAGCATTAGGATCATATCCAATAGCCTCCATTCTCTGAGAGTACATCCATTGACAGTTATAAGTGAATTAAACCTGTAGTGTCCAACATCTCAGTGAAATTACTCTGCTTTCAAAAGGTAGAGGTTTTAAGGGGATGGTGTGGTGGGACAGTCTAAACAAATATTCTCCCTCTTCTCACTTTAGTTTTGAGTGCAGCTTTTAATTCAACCTGAGGACATCTCTCAACTTAGAGAATAATTCAGCCCTCAAAAGCACCTCAAATCTACTATGGCTTTGTGGCATGGCAGCAAGAATTTTTAACAAATAAAACTTTAATCCCAAATAAAATAATATAAAGATTCTTTCACACCCCCTCAACAATTCCTATTCTAATCTTAACCCATTACTTGTGCTGTCAATACTTAACTAACACTTAACTGGAAACCAAGCTCCAAATGACTCAAACTCCATCTTCACCCCAAAACAAAAACCAACTAAAGTTAGTAACTTGAGGCTTATGGCATATAGTTTGGGTCAACAAGGAGAAAGGGAAAGAGCAAAGCTGGTGACAGGACACATTCAGTCAGGGAAGGTGTTTATACAAAGATGGTAGTGGAACATCAGAAAGCTCCATACACACTTGTGCACATCCAGAGGTGCCAGATCCTTCCATGGCATATCTAAGAATGGTGAGCTCAGGGAGGAGGTCATTCCTGTCATTCCAGTTTTAGACAAGAGTGGAATCTTGTGGCATGATGCATAGGTACCCAGTGGCACCATAGGCATGGTCTGGGAAGACAGTCAGCTTGGCTCTCTGATCCACGTTCATCTGGAGAATCCCTTCTTCCCAGCCTGGGATCACCTCTTCCTTGCACAGCACAAACTTGAAGGTCTTGTTTCTGTCCAAAGAGGAATTGAATTGCTGTCCAACTTCAAGTATCCCCATATAGTGCACCACACAGGTCTGGCCAGGTTTTGGGAAGATGTGCCCATCTCTGGGAGAGATGCTCTTCCACCTGCACTTGTATGGTAGTGGCAGTGGATGCTAGATGGGCTGGCCTGTAATATTTTGACTTTGATGACTGCATATTTTTCATCCATTCTTATAACATTTTCAATTTATGCCTGTTGCTTTTCCTCTCTGAGTTGCAAGTTAGGTGAAACAGATATGAATATTTTGCATCACTCTTGCGGGTA
>NW_011483296.1:8724-9541 GCF_000754665.1 Bison bison bison
CTAATATTTTAATCAATAATGTAGATTATTCTGATGAAAATAATCAAAAGACACACTTAGACAAATATTTCCCTATCCTAAACCAGTACTTCTCAACCTTAGCTGCGCTGCTGCTGCGTCGCTTCAGTCGTGTCTGACTCTGTGCGACCCCATAGATGGCAGCCCACCAGGCTCTAGCATCCCTGGGATTCTCCTGGCAAGAGCACTGGAGTGGGTTGCCATTTCCTTCTCCAATGCATGAAAATGAAACGTGAAAGTGAAGTCGCTCAATTGTGTCTGACTCTTAGCGACCCCATGGACTGCAGCCTACCAGGCTCTTCCATCTATGGGATTTTCCAGGCAAGAGTACTGGAGTGGGAGTGCTGTTGCCTTCTCCCCTCAACCTTAAGGATTTTGTTAAAATGCATATTCTGATTTAATAGGTCTAGGATTCAGAATTTTAATAGGCTCCCAGGTGAAACCTGTACTGTTGACTGATAGACCACTTTTGAGTAGTAAGGCCCTAGAACTTTATCTAGTAGGTGCTTTATAAGTGCTCTTATTTTACTTTGTTTTTGAATGCCATAACCTAGAATTTTTCTATAAATAAAAATAGTATGTCTTCCTTGTTTTTGCAAGATATTTTGTTGTTGTTCAGTTGCTAAGTCGTGTCTGACTCTTTGCAACCCCATGGACTGTAACATGCCTGGCATCCTTGTCCTTCACTGTCTCCTATAATTTGCTTAGATTCATGTCCATTGAGTTGGTGATGCTATCTAACCATTTCATCCTCTGCTGTCCCCTTCTCCTTTTGCCTTCAGTTTTTCCCTGCATCAGG
>NW_011483296.1:13519-13837 GCF_000754665.1 Bison bison bison
AAAAGAACATCTACTGAATGCCTATAGTGTTCTAGTCAAAGTACTAATTCCTTCATAGATATCTCATTTTCTTCTCACAAGAACACTCATGTAAGTTTTATTATTCCCATTTGCAGATGAGAAGCCTAAAGCTATAGGTTACACAGGTAACAAGTATTATATTCAAAATTTGAATCAGGGTTTATATGAATCAAAATAGTGCAAATATTGAAAAGCTGTTAGTTTTTTATCCAGCCATTTTCAGTTGTTTTTAAAGCATTTCATGAAACTGTGCATTAGGATTTGCTTCTATAGCAAGATGTGATAACAGTAAGAAAC
>NW_011483297.1:0-395 GCF_000754665.1 Bison bison bison
TTGGAAATTACCATATATTGCATATATAATTTGGTTGTTCCCAGTTATAAATTCCTTGAGAATAGACATCGAACAACCAACCTATGTTAATTGAGCACCTACCATGTATAAGATACCATTAGATATTGCAAGGAATATCAGAAACAAAATAAAGCAAACAAGATAACCCAAGTTTCCTTCCTTGAAACAGACTTTATTTTATTGAGACTTATAATACATTAGTGTGTGTTGTTAATTTTGCTTTATTGAAATTTTGATTGTTGCCGTTTCCTTCTCCAATGCATGAAAGTGAAAAGTCAAAGTGAAGTCGCTCGGTCGTGTCTGACCCTTTGCGACCCCATGGACTGCAGCCTACCAGGCTCCTCTGTCCATGGGATTTTCCAGGCAAGAGTACT
>NW_011483297.1:2764-3470 GCF_000754665.1 Bison bison bison
GGAAGGTCAAATGTTCTTCCTGAGTCTTTTGGGCCTTGATTGTTTTCAGCTTAAAATAATCCACATGCCAAAGAGATATTTTGGGTGACAAATTTTGCTCCTCTACACACTTATCATGAGTTGTAATTGTGTACAAACATTTTTCTCCTTAATTGTCTCTCTCTGTTGAGTATAAGATAAGCATATTGAGGGCTAGTGTGACATCTGTCTTTTTCCTACATTAGCCCCAGTATCTAGCATAGTGCCTAGCATAGAGTATGTGCCCATAAATGTTTGATGAACCAATAATGAGAATGGTTCTCAAATTTCAACTCCTACCCTGATTTCTTCCATAGTTCCCATCTCATATCTCCAGGTCCCTATTGGCCATTTATATATGAATGACCCTGCTCTAATTTGTCATTTATCCAAAATCATCTTACCTCAAAAAACTCCCTCCTAAGTAGAGAATGGACATGTGGACACACCAGGAGAAGAGGAGGGTGGACAAAGTGGGAAAGTAGCATTGACACATATACACTACATTGTGTAAAACAGATAGCTAGTGGGAACCTGCTGTATAGCACAGGGAGCTCAGCTCAGTGTTCTGTGATGACCTAGAAGTGTGGGATGGGGGTGGGGGTGAAGGGTGCAAGAGAGGTCCAAGAGGCTGTGACTATATGTATACATATAGCTCATCTACTTCCACTTCTTTGTACAACAGAAA
>NW_011483297.1:4009-4712 GCF_000754665.1 Bison bison bison
CAACTCTGTGTGACCCCATAGACAGCAGCCCACAGGCTCCTCTGTCCTTGGGATTTTCCAGGCAAGAGTACTGGAATGGGGTGCCATTGCCTTCTCCTCCTTTATATGTTAGGTACATGTAATCCAAGGCTTCCCTGGTGGCTCATATGGTAAAGAATCTGCCTGTAGTGCAGGAGACTTGGGTTCAATCCCTAGGTCAGGAAGATACCCTGGAGAAGGAAATGGCAACCCACTCCAGCATTCTTGCCAGGAAATTTCCATGGACAGCAGATCCTGGCAGGCTACAGTCCATGGAGTCACAAAGGGTAAGATACAGCTGAGCGACTGAGCATGCACACAATCCCCATTCTACTGCCTATTCTACTCTCTCTGCTTAGGCAATCCAGATATGCTTTACAGTGCCTTCAGCATATCAAGAAAGTTATACTGTATAGCACAGGGAAGTATTCTCAGTATCTTGCAATAACCTATAATGAAAAACAATGTGAAAAAGAATAGATACATACTCATGTATATTTATAGTGGGTTTCCATGGTGGTTCAGATGGTAAAGAATCTGCCTACCTTGTGGGAGACTCAAGTTCAATCCCTGTGTTGGGAAGATCCCCTGGAGAAAAGAATGGCTACCTACTCCAGCATTCTTGCCTGGAGAATTCCATAGACAGAGGACCCTGGCGGGCTACAATCCATATATACATATATAT
>NW_011483297.1:4812-5734 GCF_000754665.1 Bison bison bison
GAACTATATTTCAATTTTTAAAAAGTTATGCCTCTGCACCTTTGCAAGTGTTCTCTCTCCCTGAAAATCCCCATTTCACCTGCCTTTGCCACAGGATTATGTTGAAATTGTCATCTTCTCTGTGCAACTTTCTGACCTCTTTCCCCAACATACCTGTGCATCGGTGTCACCACCACCACTGTCTTGACAAAATAAGTATTTGCCATTCCCTTATCTTTCTTCCTGAAGTTCTTTGTCTAGACATCTATTAGCAGGTAGAACACTGAATTATATAGATATCTCCATATTTTTATTTCTCCTTCTGGACCACAGGTCTCCAAGCACAGCTGGCAGTAAAAATGCTTAAGCATCTACCCACCTCCACATATACACATGTATGTATAGTATTATATTACTGTGTATATTACATTACTGTCCATATTATTGTATGTTATTATATATTACTGTATTATGTATATCATGCCACATATATTATTGCAATATTATATATATTATAAAATGTGAAAACCAAAATTGAAAAAGATGAGCTAAAACAAAAAAATTATTAAAATTTCTAACATGTTTTTTATCCCTCCAAGGATATTATTTTGAACTCTTCCCTGAATTGTATGCACTCTTGCTTTTTGGATGTCTATAGTTTATACTATTGCCATAGTTTCCAACCTATGGTAGTATATCCCACTGATCACCCCTGTAGCACTCATTTGGCATTTCTAGTTCTCCTTGTACAACTACCTAATTTGAAATTAACCAAAAAACCTTTCATGATTATTTTCATGCAATAATATTTACTGAGTGGCCACAATATACCAGAAATTTTCTGGGTCCTGTGGTCTCAGTAACAAACCAGAAAGATTAGGTCCCTGTTCTTATGAAGCTTTCATACTGGGATCAGGAGAGAGAGAGAAATATAAACAAGATA
>NW_011483297.1:6347-6824 GCF_000754665.1 Bison bison bison
TTTTCCTGTCAAAAGGGTACTTGTAAGAATGAATAAAGTATAAAATTTCTAGCATAAATGCCTGATCATTGATGTTATTAAAATATATTTTGCAAAATCTTCATAGCTCAGACAGCATATATGTTACAATATGATTCTATCTAAAAGTAATTCTAGAAATAGGATATGGGAATTCTTTTCTTGGTTCACTTTAATTGGACAGATTTGAGGGTACACTTGAACTTGACTGTGAGAGGAAATCGTTAAAGAAGGAATGTTCGGAGCTAATTATCTACTTAAGATCAGAAAAAATAATTGCTGTTGACAGTTCACTTGCCTGACAACTTTCCCAGAAGGTGAAGAACTGGCAGTTTATCTTTTTTTTCTTTTTAATTTTATTTTATTTTTAAACTTTACATAATTGTATTAGTTTTGCCAAATATCAAAATGAATCCATCACAGGTATACATGTGCTCCCCATCCTGAACCCTCCTCCCT
>NW_011483297.1:8213-11476 GCF_000754665.1 Bison bison bison
ATCCTGCAACTTTACTATAGTCATTGATTAGTTCTAGTAATTTTCTGGTGGAGTCTTTAGGGTTTTCTATGTAGAGGATCAGTTTATCTTTACTGAATATTTGATGCCCTTGAGGCAGCCTTGAGTTCCACAGATTAAAACCAAGTGGATAGAAGCAAACATAAAAGAAGAGCAAAAGGAGCCTCAAATTGTCTTTCATGTTCAATCCCCTACCTTTCTGTATAAAAAGGGCTCAGCCTACAGCATTAAGATATTAATTTGCTTCCTGTGAATTTTCCATTTGAAAGGTGTACATGGATATGGCAAAGCACTTCACGGCCTCTCTTCCCAAACTGAGAAGTAGAAAACCACAGAGAAATAAAACCTAAATACCAAGAGCAGGAACATTAAAAGGCTACAATACCCAAGTTCAGTTAAGCAAGAAGTAGTGACTGATACGGCTTCCCAGGTGACTCAGTGGTAAAAGAATCCACCTTCCAATGCAGGAGGCACAGGAGCCACCAGTTAGATCCCTGAATCAGGAAGATCCCCTGGAGAAGGAAATGGCAACCCACTCCAGTATTCTTTCTTAGGAAATCCCATGGACAGAGCAGCCTGGTGGGTCACGGTCCTTAGGGTCACAAAGAGTCAGACATGACTAAGCAACTGAATATGCAACACACAAGTGAGTGATACAGAGGGCTTGCAAGTTCCAATGTGACTTCTGAGGCTATTAATATAGTAGTACTTGATGAAAAGTACTCACGATTGTGAATATGCACATTTAGGTGACAAAAGCACATTTAAAATGCATATGTTACTATTTGTTTAAAACCTTGCTCATAGGCCAGGTTTCCTTTGATTGCAGTTACATGAGTTTTATTAAATCATTTCATTTTCTAATAGCATTTGAATCAGAACACATATATCCATTGCATTACCTTACTAATTAATGTCTTTTGAATGTTCTATAAAATACCTAGACAACAAACCCACTCCTTTTCTCCCTCTCATTCAACTTTTTAATTGTTTTTCCAAAAACCTGAATCTTAAAAAATAAAATTAAATAACAATTGCAGTGGTGAGTTAGCCAGGATTTTTCTGAGTCCTATCTGCCTTTGCCTGGTGATTTGCATATTTTAAATTTGGCTTCTTTTCACTCATCTATAAGGAAATAATTGATAAAAATTCACACCTGCCAAAGAACTCTTCAAAGTTTTAATATTCATAAGCCTTAACCTTTATGGATATTGTCTTGTCACTTAAATAATTGTGCATTAAACTTCATAAATATTAGACCAGTCCTTTGAACTTCAGTCTGTCTAGGTCTGTCATGAGTGATCAACATCAGAAAACAGAAGTGAGTAAACTAAAAACTGTCCTTTCATATTCCAAGGATGATGGCTTATCTAGTAACTCATATAATGTTAAAAGAAAATTACCAATACTATCAACAATTCATTCCCATTGATAGGGTAACCAGATTCACCCCAAACATAAAACAACAAACAGAAGGTCGGCTTTTATTTTTATTCATGAATACAAGAGAATCACCTGAAGTTCAGACATAGCCTGAGAAGATTTTAGTTATAGTACAGAGTTGAAAGAGAGTGCAACGCATCCACCACCATTTCATTTGAGGTCTCTGTTGATGTATTTTGGCCACGTCTCAACAGCATACTTTAAATGAATGATGGTTTTATGTGATAGGAAATGATATATAGAAAAGTCATTAGTCAACCAGAAATTAAGGGAGAGAAAATACAGCATTAGCAATTTTATTTCCAATCTCATCACAGAAGTGAGTTTTGACTCTGCACATACTAGTGTTAAACTTTATTAGTCATTTGAATATGTCATTAAGTATTCCTACTTGAATTAAATGTTTGGTGTGCGTTAATTAAATTTATTAACATGATACTTTCCCACATTTCCTTTCCATTGCCCTATTCCAGCCTCTCAATTTGACTCACCTGGATAATCACAATAGCCTCCTAACAGATCATCATGCCTGTAGTTACTCACAAGTCCAATCCAAAGTTATTATCACCATCAGAATAGTAATAATAACAGCTGCTATCCTTGAAAGAGTACGTGTGATGTAGTGCTAGCTGTATTATGTGGAGTTTTAGTTTGATCTTCACAACAGCTCTTTAAGGTCATTACCATTATATCTTTTTTTACAGATGTGAACACTGAGGTGAGGTTAAGCAATTTGTTCAAAGTCAAATAACTAGAAACAATAGCCTTTGAACAAGTTTTTCCTGTACTACCTTTAAAACATGTCCTGAGTTCTCTAATTCTATGTATACTCCATACACATTCTCGACATTGGCCAGAGCTACCTTTTTAAAAATATGAACCATATGATATCAACCCTGCTTGAAATCTCTTCTTATGGCTTCCCATTACAAGTAGAATAAAAACAAAATCTTCACCATGGTCTACAAAGACAAATGTAATCAGACCCTTGGCTCCTTCTAGAACTTACTTTCATGCAGGTGTCCCCTTTATTTATTTCAGTCCAGCCAAGCAGGCCTTCTATCTGTTTTTGGAACACATCATGCTCATTCCCACAAGGGCCTTTAAATATGCTCTTTGCTTTGATTGGAAGACCTTGCCTCAGATATTCACATGGATCATCCCAACATGTAATTCATGTCTTAACTCAAACTTCATGTCATTAGTGAGGCCTTCTTTAACCATCAAATTTAAAGCAGTTTACCTGTTTCTACCAGTCATCATCATATTGCCCTATTTTATTTTGTTCATCACTCTTACCTAAATTATCTAGAAAACGTCTTTGTGTGTATTATCATTTATTTCTCCTGTCCGTAGCTGAAAAGTCAGTACCATGAGAGCAGAGGTCTTGCCAATATACGTCACTACTTTGGCCCCAATTACTAGACTAGTCCTTGGAACATAGGAGCTCAATAAATATTCATTGATTGCACCCAGTTTTGCCTGACTTCAGAGCACCAGCTCTTAACCATATGCTAAACTGCTTCCTAAAGGATAGGTTTTTTCACTTTACTTCTTTCTTCAAAAATCATCAGTATTGGTGAAAGAAATCAAAGAGGACACTAATAGATGGAGAAATATACCATGTTCATGGATTGGAAGAATCAATATAGTGAAAATGAGTATACTACCCAAAGCAATTTATAGTATTTCAACTCAAGATCCCTATCAAGCTACCAACAGTATTCTTCACAGAGCTAGAACAAATAATTTCTACAATTTGTATGGAAATACAAAAAACCTCGAATAGCCAAAGCGATCTT
>NW_011483297.1:14198-15017 GCF_000754665.1 Bison bison bison
TCAACCCATTCCAATATTCTTGCCTGGAGAACCCCATGGACAGAGGAACCTGGAGGACTATAGTCCATGGGGTCGCAAGAGTCAGACACGACTTAGTGACTAAACCACTACCACCACTGGGCAGATAGTGTTAGAATTGAGCTGAATTGTAGGGCACCTGCTTCATGTCAGAGAACTGTTTTTTGGTGTGGGGAACCTCCCCACCACACACACACTGGAATTTAGTGCAGAACCCTTACCCTCTCAACTCAAAATGTTTCCCTTCACAATTTCCCCCATGGTACTTTGTTGATCTTAAAACACTCAGCACAGTGTTTTAGTCAGTAAGTCGTGTCCGACTCTTGTGACCCTGTAGGCTGTACCCTGCCAGACTCCTCTGTCCATGGGATTTCCCAGGCAAAAATATTGGAGTGGGTGGCCAATTCCTCCTCCAGGGGATCTTCCCGACCTAGGGATCAAAGCTGGGTCTCCTGTATTACAGGTGGATTCTTTACTGACTGAGCTACCAAGGAAACACAGTGTACCTCATAATAAAGTTATTTGTAGCTATATCCGCCTCCAGATGCTTACCTCTTATTTTCCATCACATTTCTGATGCAGGTTCTAGCACATAATGTCTACTCAAATGGTGAACTGAACTAAATATTTGCAGTTCTCCCATCCTTATCAGCACTTGCATATGGACTTCCCTGGTGGTTCAGATGGTATTTACATTATTGTTTTTTTGCCTGTTGCTTTTTAATTGCTTTCATTTATTCAACTAGGGTATGTAATTTTCCCCCAGCTAGACTTCAAGGTTGTTGTTCAGTCACTCAATTG
>NW_011483297.1:15117-15557 GCF_000754665.1 Bison bison bison
GTTGTAGTGGTGGGGAGTGGGGATGGGGAGTTAATGTTTAATGGGGACAAAGTTTCAGTTTAAGAAGGTGAAAAGTTCAGGAGGAGGCTGATGGTGAGAGTGCACAACAATGTGAATATACTTAGTGACACTGAGCTGTACAGTTAAATATGTTAAAATGGTGTTTATATTATGTGAATTTTACCACAATATAAAAGTTTAATTTTTTAAAAATTAGAAAAATATATAATACACGGTAATCTAGTAGGTAAAGTATTTGAGTTCAGTGAGCTGCTCTAGCAAATATTTGAACTGAAGAGGAAGTTGTTGGCAATCTATTCTCAACCGTCAGAAGCACAGGCAATTACCTGAGCTTGTGATTGGTGTCTGGTTGAGGGGGGTACTGTCTTGTAGGACTAAATCCTTAACCTGTGGAATCTGATACTACCTCTGGGTAGATA
>NW_011483297.1:19334-19964 GCF_000754665.1 Bison bison bison
CACAGCAACCCACTCCAGCATTCTTGCTGGGATAATCCCATGGATAGAGGACCATGGCGGGCTACAGTCCACAGGGTCTCAAAGAGTCAGGTATGACTGAGCAGGCACACATGCATCTAAATATGTATTTCTTGCTTGATTTTTTGTTTGTGTGTTTAAGAAACCACTGAAACACTGCTGACTCAATGGTCTTAGCACAAAAAATATTTTTTATATTCTAGAATGGTCAGTTCAATAATCTCTGCCTCTAATGGTACCCCAAAACTACTATAATAAAACAGAATGGATTTATTTTTGCCCTTTTCAGCTATTTCAATCCCTGAAGTAGTCACCAGTAGCTCCTTTCATTAATCACACAATATTATCAATTCGCATACATTCAAACCATTGGAGCTACTTTAAGATAAGCAGATTTCAAATTAATACATGCCTACTAATTTTGAGATCTGAGTTGAAGCTTCTTAGTTCTGTAGAACTTCATGGATATGACAATCATAATCAGTTTCTACACACAAAGTATGAGCAATTTAGAGATCTAAAATTAGTGTGAGCAAATTATTTAAATGAGTGCTGTGTAAGAGATTAATCAGGTCACATGAATTACCAGAGTGTCCCAAATCCAAGTTCTCA
>NW_011483298.1:0-355 GCF_000754665.1 Bison bison bison
AAGTTGGCTTAAAGCTCAACATTCAGAAAACTAAGATCATGGCATCCAGTCCCATCACTTCATGGCAAATAGATGGGGAAACAGTGGAAATAGTGTCTGACTTTACTTTTCTGGGCTCCAAAATCACTGCGGATGGTGATTTTGCCATGAAATTAAAAGACACTTGCTCCTTGGAAGAAAAGTTATGACCAACCTAGACAGCATATTAAAATGTAGAGACATTACTTTGCCAATAAAGGTCCGTCTAGTCAAGGATATGGTTTTTGCAGTAGTCATGTATGGATGTGAGAGTTGGACTATAAAGAAAGCTGAGCACCGAAGAATTGATGCTTTTGAACTATGGTGTTAGAGAAGA
>NW_011483298.1:4724-5496 GCF_000754665.1 Bison bison bison
GTATAGAGCTTCTCCATCTTTGGCTGCAAAGAATATAATCAATCTGGTTTTGGTTTTGACCATCTGGTGATGTCCATGTGTAGAGTCTTCTGTGTTGTTGGAAGAGGGTGTTTGCTATGACCAGTGCATTCTTTTGGCAAAACTCTGTTAGCCTTTGACCTGCTTCCTCTTGTACTCCAAGGCCAAATTTGCTATTACTCCAGGTATCTCCAGTCCCGTATAATGAAAAGGACATCTTTGGAGGGTGTTAGCTCTAAAAGGTCTTTTTTAAGTCTTCCAAGAACCTTATTCTTTTTGAATAAGGAACTGAAATTGATTTGAGTTGTACTTGCTGCTGCTGGAGACTGAGAAACTGCTGCCTGGGGCAAGACCAGAGCTCTCTGCCCTGGGCCCCGCCCCAGCCCTTCCTTTCTCCCTCCTTGGTCTCAGCGCCACCCTTTTCCACCTTTTTCTACTTTTCCACTCTTCTAGTGGCCCCCTGTCCCTTTTAAGGAACTCCACCCTCATGATATACTCATGAGGTCTGTAATGGTGCGGCCACCCCACCTCCACCGCTGGTTCTGTGCCGCCGCCAGTCTTCTGTGACATTAGCCTTACATGACTGCACCCCGTCTGTGGCCCTCTCTATCCGTACATCCGCCTCGTCCATTCCCCATCTGCTGATCCCCGTGACCGCGCCCTGGTGCCTCTCGCTTCCCGGGCCGTCGGGACCCCGGTCAGTTACGCGTCGCCGCCTTCTGTCCGCCGACGTCGTTGCGTGCTGGACGAGGCG
>NW_011483299.1:0-1468 GCF_000754665.1 Bison bison bison
GGGTTGTCTGCTCGGTAATCTTATGAACTCTGAGAGGTAGGAGAGCGAGCAGAGGCAGGGCTGGCCAAGGTCACGGCTCGGGACACAGAAAGGCCACTGGACTTGGCGTCAAGAGGACAGAGGTTCTGGGTCTCCTCTGCCACCAGCTAACAGAGTGACCACGGACCAACCATTGTGCCTCTCTTTTCTCGTCTGTAAAATGAGAGGGCCGGACTGGGATCTCCAGGACTGTTTTGAGTTCCAGGCTATGGGGACTAAACTCGGGCACAAAATACAGCAAGACAGAAGAAACCTTCTTCAAAGGAGAACATTTTCCTGACATTTTCATTTGATGATTTTATTCCCATCAGGGCACCTGGGGCAGCCTTTAAGATTTCTTGAGACATAAATGAAAAAAAAATTTAATGCACCCAAGCTAAGAGTTTTGAGGATGAGTGATGCAATAATTTCAGTGCTCATTACAGTATTAGGATTTTCCTAGAGAAACTATTCAGAGGCAATAGCAGTTGTTCTTCCTACTCTTAGCCCACAAACGCAAGTCTGAGATACTGAAGAGAATCTGGGTGTCGTAATGCATCGTTGAATGTAGAAGCAACTAGGAGGGGTCAACAAGACAGGTGTGGCAGCGGGACACTACACTGCGACGACCAAGAATCGGTGCGACTCCTGCCGCAGCACGACACGCCTCCAGTCACAGGCGCTGCACAGCTCCCCTCGGTGCAGCATCCAGAAGTGGGTGAAGCTGGGACTTCCGTGGGGTCCAGTGGTTAAGAATCCACCTTGCAATGCAGGAAAAGCAGGTTTGATTCCTGGTTGGCGAACTAAGATCCCACGTGTCCCAGGGCAACAGAGCCCAAGATGAATACTTCTGGGTATTATCCTAAGGGAATATTCAGTGATGTGCACAACTATTGACTTACACGCACGCTCAGTGAGGACGGCTGTTACAGACTTCGTGTTCGTGCCCTCTCAACATTCATACTGAAACTCTAATCAGCAATGTGGCACTAACAGTACTGGGCTGTGGAACCTTTAGAAGGTAATTAGCTCAGAAGGGTGGAGCCCTCTTAAGGAGGATTAGTGCCTTTATAAGAAGAGGTCAGAGAGTGAGCAGGTTCCTTTTCTGCTATCTGAGAGTACAATGACAGGAGAGCTGTCTGCAAACCAGGAAGTGGACCCTCAGCAGACACCAGCTCTGCCGGAACCCTTGATCTTGGGTTGTCAGCCTCCAGAACTATGAGAAACAAAAGCCTGTTGTTTAAACCAGCCAGGTGGTCACAGCAGCCCAAATAAGACTGAGGTTATTGTTTATAATAGTGAAAAAGAAGAAACAATCTACATGTCTTAAGGAATAGGTTTTATATATATTTAAATATATATATCAGATCAGATCAGTCACTCAGTCGTGTCCGACTCTTTGCGACCCCATGAATCGCAGCACGCCAGGCCTCCCTGTCCATCACCAGCT
>NW_011483299.1:4301-5460 GCF_000754665.1 Bison bison bison
GCTGAAAAGCACGCAGACACCGAGCGCTGGCTCACGCATCAGCCCAGGCAGACCAGCCCCAGAGCCTGCCTCTCCTCTCAACTGCTGACCGCACCCCCCCCCTGCCCCCCGGCCACGTCCACCCCCAAACTGCGGATACACCCCAGGTGGGCTGGCGGGGGAAGTCCTCAAGGGGAGACATCAGTCCAGGCATTCCTGAAGAGCAGCGGTTCAAAGTATGGCACATCAGTCCCGGGTGTGCCTGGAACCCGCTTCCTGGTTTGTGGCAGAAACAACCCCAAGCAATGGTGCCCCCTCTGTGCGCCCCCACACCTCGTCTTGGGGTCCTGTCTCTCCCCTCCTCACTCCTATGTCCTCTCTACAGCTGCCTAAACAAGCTGGGGGCTGAGCGGGTGCAGCCGCGTGGACACCGAGTGGCTAAGACTTATTGTTTCAAAATGCAGTTTTTCTCTGGAATCCAGCCCCTTCCTTTTCTTTCATCTCAGCTGCCTCTGCTAGGCCCTCACTGTCACCAGCCTGCAGACGGGCACTGCTCACCCAAGCCGAGTCACATTCTAGCCCTCCACTGGCTCCACACTGACCAGGAGACAATGCCCAGCCTGTTGCCTGGCAAGCAAGGGTCTCAGCGGCCCAGCCCCTGCCAGCCTTCCCAGTTCTATTGCGCATCTCCACTCTGCCCCCTTATTAACCTCACCTTGCCACAGGCCCATCCCCAGGCTCCACCTGCAAAGGCACTTATGCACTCCTCCAGGGAAACCCGCAGCAGTGTGCAGAGGCTGGGTGCAGTCGGGGAGACCGATGTAAAGGAGGGACTAAAGCACAGTGCAAGCGCTAAGACCATCCGAGAGAGTGAGGGGACGCTGCTGGGAGGAGATGTCTTCCTGTGTCTTGAAGAATGAGAAGGCATTCACTGGGCTGAGAAAAGCAGGGAGGGATTCCAACATCAAAGGCTGAGAAAGGGCCTTTGTAAACTGGGAAGGGATCTGTGCTGTACAAACATTATTCATGGATACGGCCAGAGGACCAGGCTTCCGGTCAGGTCAGAGCTGGGACCCAGTCGTGGCTCCACCGCTCAGCCCCTGGCTTCTTTCAGTTCAGTTCAGTCGCTCAGTCGTGTCTGACTCTTTGTGACCCCATGAATCGCAGCACGCCAGGCCTC
>NW_011483300.1:0-518 GCF_000754665.1 Bison bison bison
AGTAAAATAACCCTCTACTTTCAGGTTGTGACTATATTTTTAGTTGACAGCATCCATGGTCATTTGAAACAGAAGGAGCTATTTGTATTGCCTTAACCTGGCAAAGACGAAAAAGGTATGTCTTGTTGGTATCCATCTTTCCCTAGCCTTAGAGTTTATTCCTCTGGGATGTTCAGCATTTGTTAAACTTGAGAAAATATTCCTCTGGGATGTTCAACATTTGTTAAACTTGAGAAAATTCCAAAGATAATAGAAAACAAAACTCTGTTGTTACCTCTTTTTTGTCTCCATTTGTGTGTTAACTTCCCATGAAGCTCTTGCTCACAGAGGGCTTAACACATGTGTTTTCCCAAATAATGACGGGTAAGGGAAGTTTTTTTTCCTCCTAATTTTTGCTGGGGTCAAACAGCAGTACTTCATCCTCTGGAAGTTCACTAAGATTGGCAGTTACTATAGGCTGGGATTTTTCAGTCCTGGCAATATTTCCACATTTGCTCTATTCATAGGGCTATTATGAT
>NW_011483300.1:4774-5245 GCF_000754665.1 Bison bison bison
CATCGAACCTGGACTGGCGATTTGTTTCATATATGATATTATACATGTTTCAATGCCATTCTCCCAAATCATCCCACCCTCTCCCTCTCCAACAGAGTTCAAAAGACTGTTCTCTACATCTGTGTCTCTTTTACTGTCTCGCATACAGGGTTATAGTTACCATCTTTCTAAATTCCATGTATATGCATTCAGTTCAGTTTAGTTCAGTTCAGTCGTTCAGTTGTGTCTGACTCTGCGACCCCATGAATCGCAGCACGCCAGGCCTCCCTGTCCATCACCAACTCCCGGAGTTCACTCAGACTCATGTCCATCGAGTCAGTGATGCCATCCAGCCATCTCATCCTCTGTCGTCCCCTTCTCCTCCTATACTGTATTGGTGTTTTTCTTTCTGGCTTACTTCACTCTGTATCATAGGCCTTCACTTCAGTTTTGCTGTGAACTTAAAGTTACTCCAAAAGTATTAATTAACAA
>NW_011483301.1:0-361 GCF_000754665.1 Bison bison bison
TTTACCACTCTCCTCTGACAGACTTTTAGGCTGCTCCTCTATTTGGAGATTACAGACAGTGCTGCTATGAAAGACATGTAAGGACGAGTATTTGTGTGGACATAGGTTTCATTTCTTTCTTTCTTATTATTCTACAATTTCATTTCTTGTTTTGCCCCTTGCACAGGCTAGACCCTTCAGTCCAAAGACATCGACTGAGTCACAGTATTATCCCACACCAGATGCTGTGCATTACAGGAGCTGATAGAGGACACAGCCGATTATTTAGTGCCTTCCACCTGCCAGGTCATGGGCGCTAGGTGTTTTACATCTGTTATCCCCACTAGGTCTCCCAATAAACCTCACCAACAGGTAGAGTTAT
>NW_011483301.1:4489-5242 GCF_000754665.1 Bison bison bison
TTTAAGGATTCTCCACACTGTTCTCCATAGTGGCTGTACTAGTTTGCATTCCCACCAACAGTGTAAGAGGGTTCCCTTTGCTCCACACCATCTCCAGCATTCATTGTTTGTAGACTTTCTGACAGCAGCCATTCTGACCAGCGTGAGATGATACCTCCTTGTGGTTTTGATTTGCATTTCTCTGATAATGAGTGATGTTGAGCATCTTTTCATGTGTTTGTTAGGCATCTGTATGTCTTTTTTGGAGAAATATCCATTAAGTTCTTTGGCCCATTTTTTGATTGGGTCATTTATTGTTTTGTTATTGAGCTACATGAGCTGTTTGTATATTTTTGAGATTAATTCTTTGTGATTTTTTTCTACCCATTATTACCAGTAAGACACTGGGAAAGAGTAAAAGCAAACTAATAAAGACACTGACTTTATTCTACCGATTGCAATTGGGAGAGCACCACAGACCTGAATATCAGACTATCAGCAAGGTGGTTTTGCACTGTACTTCATTCCACAGGGAGTAGTAGAGAAGTGACAGTGGGGACCTTTGCAGGGGGTGGGGGAAACATTTAGGGGGAAATCTCATGGACAGAAGAGGAAATAATTATCTTTGTGACTAGCTAGTTTCAGGAGAACTGACTTTTAATCTCCGTTGCTAGTCATAAGACAGAAAACAAGGAATTGGATGGTCTGTGTCTGCGCTTTAATGACAAGGAGGAACGTCTGTACTTGACCTTGTAGTAGGTAAACCCAGGAGTC
>NW_011483301.1:9350-10298 GCF_000754665.1 Bison bison bison
CGAATAGCCAAAGCACTCTTGAGAAAGAAGAATGGAACTGGAGGAATCAACCTGCCTAACTTCAGGCTCTACTACAAAGCCACAGTCATCAAGACATGATACTGGCACAAAGACAGAAATATAGACCAATGGAACAAAATAGAAAGCCCAGAGATAAATCCACGCACCTATGGACACCTAATATTCAACAAAGGAGGCAAGAATATTCAATGGAGAAAAGACAATCTCTTTAACAAGTGGTACTGGGAAAACTGGTCAACCACTTGTAAAAAAATGAAACTAGAACACTTTCTAACACCATACACAAATATAAACTCAAAAAGGATTAAAGATCTAAACATAAGGCCAGAAACTATAAAACTCCTAAAGGAAAACAGAGGCAAAACACTCTCCGACATAAATCACAGCAGGATCCTCTATGAGTTCCCAGAATATTGGAAATAAATGCAAAAATAAACAAATGGGACCTAATTAAAATTAAAAGCTCTTGCACAACAAAGGAAACTATAAACAAGGTGAAAAGACAGCCTTCAGAATGGGAGAAAATAATAGCAAACCAAGCAACTGATGAAGAATTAATCTCGAAAATATACAAGCAACTCCTACAGCTCAATTCCAGAAAAATAAATGACCCAATCATAAAATTGGCCAAAGAACTAAACAGGCAGTTCTCCAAAGAAGACATACAGATGGTGAACAAACACATGAAAAGATGCTGAACATCACTCATTATCAGAGAAATGCAAATCAAAACCACAATGAGGTACCAGTTCACACCAGTCATTATGGCTGCTATCCAAAAGTTCACAAGCAATAAATGCTGGAGAGGGTGTGGAGAAAAGGGAACCCTCTTACACTGTTGGTGTACAGCCACTATGCAGAACAGTGTGGAGATTCCCTAAAAAACTGGAAATAGAACTGCCATATGACCCAGCAATCCCACTGCTG
>NW_011483302.1:0-440 GCF_000754665.1 Bison bison bison
GGGGACTGCTTTAATAGGCCAGTATAATTCTGAACCAGCAGCCATTTAGACCAAGTCTGTTTTTGTTTTTTTTTTTTTAATGACAAAGCCTTCCTTATTATGTCACCGGATTCCTGAGCCTTTCAAATAGATTTTAATTTTTTGAGACTTGATGTGTTTCCCCAGAATGAGGTATTTGTCATTGCCTGCTCCGTTTGGTCTTTTCTGATTTATTGATCTGGTCTAATAGTGTGATGAGAAATGTGAATTCCTTACTGTGCTAAGTCGCTTCAGTTGTGTCCAACTCTGCAACCCCATAGACTGTAGCTGGCCAGGCTCCTCTATCCATGGAATTCTCCAGGCAAGAATACCAGAGTGCGTTGCCATGCCTTCCTCCAGGTCATCTTCCCGACCCATGGATTGAACCCACGTCTCTTACATCTCCTACATTGGCAGGCGGG
>NW_011483302.1:3736-4028 GCF_000754665.1 Bison bison bison
TAGGGAGTCGCTCGGTAGCCAATCAGCAGAAAGCAGGACCTAATCACCCGTATCCTCGGAGGGTGGCTGTCTTCCATCAATCCCATATAGGCCAATCCATGCGAGGCAGGCGCCCCCAAAACCTTGTCAATCGCCCCCGGCCTATCAGTCTGTCTTGAGCCAATCAGCATGAAGCACCGCAGAGCCGAGCTCTCCTCTTCGGAACCCAGGCGGCCATCAGCGTTCCATCAGTTCCCCTCGGTCCAATCACAGCATAGGTCTGTGGAGCAGTGCCCGCCTCCCCAGCCCTGGA
>NW_011483303.1:0-451 GCF_000754665.1 Bison bison bison
AGTTTGGCAGACACAGGAATGGCTTCTCAGGGGGAGAAGAACAAAAGAGGCATTCCTCCCTGGCCGAAAAGGTGGTTGAGAAAGGACAACCTGTCTGAGAGAAAGGCTGGGGAGGTGGAAATTCCCATCTCCAAGGGTGTGAGTCTTCCTTGGCCAAGACTCCCAAACCATTAAATGGCACAAATTCTTCCTGGACCCTTGGGGAGGGCCAGGAATAATAAACTACAACAAGCTAGCTCTTCTACCCATACCCCAAAGTGAAGACAGGGCTCCCTCAGCTCCCCAAGGGCAGGCTGAGAAATAAATAAAGAAAGGCCTGTCTCAAGCCAGACCCCGATTGTCTCATCTTGGGGAAAAAATGTGGAATACGGGGGAGATGCCCTTGCCACCCCCTCCAAAAGAGTTGGGCCAGGCTCCTCCCAGTGGCCTTCAAAAAATAAATAAATAAACC
>NW_011483303.1:4638-6147 GCF_000754665.1 Bison bison bison
TTTCTCAGAAAAGGTATGAAAAGGGAGACTCATTAATATTGTTTGAGAAGTTTCAGTGTGGGGTGAGAGGAAAGGGAATTGGATGAAGGCAGTCAAAAGGCACAAACTTCCAGTTATAAGAAAAGTAAATACTAGGGATGTAATGCACAACATGATAAATATGATTCACACTGCTGTATGTTATATATGAAAGTTAAGAGTGTAAAGATTTTTTTTCCTTTTTATTTTGTGTCTGTATGAGTTGGTGAATGTTCATTAAACTTATTGTGATAATTATTTCTTGATGTATACAAGTCAAATCTTTATGCTGTACACCTTAAACTTATACAGTAATGTGTGTCAATCATACTGCAATAAAATTGGAAGAAGAAAAACACTGTTTTGGAAGTTTCAGGTAAAAAAATAAGAAAATGAAATAACTGGTATAAATGTGAGGGGGGATATCTAGCACTGGTTTGGCAGTCTGAGAGGAAAAGGAAAATTTACAATTTTAGCTACAGGAATAAGATGATAAAATAACTGATGTGAATATTGGAGAGGACTAGTGTTGCTCTGGGAATACAAGAGGATGGGGCGTGGAGCGGGCATTATACATGTTGTTTTGGAGGTCTTAGCTAACGAAATAGGATATGAAAAGAATTGATAAAAATGTTGAGGATGAGATAAGCAAAGGTTAGGATAATGCTATCATGGAGGTTTTGATTCTAAGAATAAGGCTATTCTAGAATTCTTATTCTTGGATAAGAGCAAACCATGAAATACCTGGGGGAGCCCAGGACTCTTCCAGGATGAGGAAGACTCATTATTAATAGTGTTTTCAAAAGTTTTGGTCAGAGGAATAAGGAATAAGGCAAGAAAATGAAATGTTGTGTGGGGTGTGGTTGGGACAGCAGGATTCTGGGGATCTCAGAAAGAATGGAGTGAGTAGGGGTCAGTATTAATGTTGCTTTGAAGGTTTCAGCCAAAGTTAAAATACAAGAAAATAAAATAACTGGAATAAATGCTTGGGGGCCCCAATATTGGTCTGAGAGTACCAGAGGATGGGGTAAAAAATGGTAAATTTTAATACTGTTTTCAAAATTAGAGCTAGATCAAATTAAGACAAGAAAATGAAATAACTGGTATAAATGTCTGCTGGTGTTGGGGCGGGGGGAGTGCGTTCCCAGCCCTGGTCTCAGACACCTTACCTTGTCATAATAGTACCGCAAGGCCCGGCTGAGCTTGTCATAATTCATGTTGGTCTTATTCTTGCGCAGCCCCCACAGCCGGGCCACCTCCTCAGCGTCCACCAGCTTGAACTCACCGCCATCCCGTGAGGTCCAGGAGATGATGTGGCCATTGCCTTGCTCTCTCAGCAGCTGCAGCAGAAACTGCCACAGCGTCACAGAAGGGTCCATCGCTGGGGAAGTACTCACGCCATCCCAGGGGTACCTGGAGGGCAGACAGCTCAGAGCTAAGCGGCTGTGAATACATAAAGGGGAAGAGGTCAGTAGGAGAAAGATTCCTTTC
>NW_011483303.1:8413-10665 GCF_000754665.1 Bison bison bison
CATGGGGTCGCAAAGAGTCGGACACGACTGAGCGACTGAACTGAACTGAACTGAACTGAAATATGTGCCAGGCATTGTACCAATTAGAGGCAATATGGCCTATTGGACGATCACCCAGGCTCCAGAGCCAGACTGCCAGGGCTGGAATCCTCATTCTGCTACTTATTAGCAGTGTGACCCTGGGTGTGTTCTTTAACCTCTTTGTGCCTCATTTCTTCCATCTCTAAAATAGATGGTAATACCACCTAGCTCACAGGGTTATTGTACAGTAAATATACTATGCCTGGGGTATAAGCTCTTACAAAATATCCATTTCTAATTTGTTCCTAATTCCTTATCTGCTACTCTAAAACCTGATTTGAAACAAAGTAAGGCCTTTTGTGGTCTTTATGGATCTTCACTTGGTGTGATTGTTCATACATCTTGCTACAGAAATCTGAATGTAGCTGATTACAGAGCCCACTAAGAGTATTATGTAACATCTTGTATGTGTACCTTGTTACTTTTCTAAAATCTGAAAAATTCAAAATTGTGAAACACATCTGGCCCCAAGGGTTTTAGATAAGGGCATGTAGACCTGGATTGCTATTTTTACAGCTATTGACTCACTTCTCTCTCATCACAACGTTGGGAAATAGGTACTCTTATTATCTCTAATTTATAAAGGAGGAAGCTGAGGCACAAAATTTCTAAATGACATTTATGTACCACACAGCTCTAAGTGGCATAGTCAAGATTTGGACCCAGGCAGCCAAGTTCCTGTTGTCTGAGCTTTTCAACCATTAGACTAAACTGCCCCTCATACTGACTATTCCCTCAGCATGTAATGCACAGAACAGGACCTTCCCTGGCCTTCTTCCCCCCAACCTATAACTGCTCCTTTTGCTCAGTGTGAGTTGGAAATAAACATGAGCTTCCTATTTCTTAAGGAAAGAGTTTTCATCAATTACCCAACTGGGACTGCTGGGTTAAGAAAGAACTTCTTTCTATAATTTATAGCTTGAGTCTTTAATCTGTAATGAAATACAGTCTGACCCTCTTATGTCTGAGCTGTTTCGAAGTTCATTTGGCAGATACAATTTTAGGCAATTATGTAAGTCATAAGGCCACAAAGTATTCAGATTACAGTCCCGTCATCAGAAACCTTGCTCGGTTTATTTGGAAGGCCTGTTTGTTTCAGAGGCAGAGAGTCCACTGTGACTCCTGGTGGTGACAACAGGCAATTTTATCAGTTCCCCTTTCAGCAGCCACAGAATCTATCACTTAAGGTGAAACCTGACAGTTGGCTTCAAGCCTCAGCAGCACACGAGGTTTTGTATTCTGTTTATTATCACATCTCCCACATAACCCCTAATAAGAGTTCTAGTCATATGCCTCTCTCAGATGCATTTACTTCTCTTTATTTCACTCATTTAGCAAGCATTTATGGAGGGCCTGCTGTGGGCCAGGTGCTGGGGAGACAGCAGTGGATACAACAAAAATCCCTGCTCTGGCATAACTCACGTTTTAGTGGGGCAGACAGACAAGAAGCAAGATAAACAAGAATTCTTCAGATGGTGATAAGAGCTCTGGGAAAAAAACAAAGAAGCAGGGGAGAAGTTATTTTCTGAAAAGGTAGTCACTGTGGAGGTGATATTTGAGCAAAGACCTAAGAGAGGTGAAGGTGTCAGTTTTGTGACAACCTGGAAAGCAGTCATCCAGGCAGAGGAAATAGCTAGGGTGAAAGACCCTGAGGCTGGAGAGCCTGGCAGGTCAGAGGAAGGGAAAGGAATCTGGCACGGTCAGAGAGAAAACAGTGAGGGGAAAGTATCAACAGTAGGAGCTGAGAACAGAGGGGCAATGGAGGCCAGACTGTGTGAGGCTCTTTTAGGCCAGGAAGGGCTTTGACTTGACTGAATGAGATAGGAGCCATGAGCTGGCTGTGAGCAGAGGAGTGACAGGATGTGACTTGGATTTTAACAGAATCCCTCAGGTTGTTGGGAGGAGAACCAGCTGTAGGGGCTGAAGAGGCTACTGCAATAGTCCATGTAAGAGATGGTGGTGTTAGCAGTGGAACTGGTGAGAAGCGGCTGAGTTCTGGATAAAACCTAAAGACAGAATGAATGGAATTTGTTGACAGATAGCATTGGGGGTGGGGTGGGGTGAGAGATGACTCTAGGTTTGTGGCCTGATCACCTGAGATAGGAGCCCTGTGGGAGAGCAGGTTTTGAAGGGAGAACATGGGGTCAGATTTGGAGATGGTCAGTCTCAGA
>NW_011483303.1:12810-15133 GCF_000754665.1 Bison bison bison
CACTTTTCCTCCTTAGCACTTGTCTAACATACTAATTAGATTGACTTATTTATATAGTCTGCACTCTTAGCAAATGTCTGCTCCACAAAGGCAGGGATTTCTGCCTGTTTTGTTCCCTTTCATGTCCCCACCACCTAGAAGAATGCCTGGTGCTCAGTAAGTTTTTGTTGAATAAACAGTCCTGACTAGCCTCTTAACTAACTCTCTTATGGCCTCTTCATCTCCATCTGTCCCCAACTCTGATTTGTCTGAAATTGTTATTTTCTCCATTCATTTGTGCAATAAATTCTTATCAAGTACTAGGTAAGAATTTTAGGTGTTGGAGACCTAGCAATGAATAAGCAGACAGAAAGAGTTCCTCATGGGACTCCTATTTTAATGGGGAAAGACAAATATGATAAATTGGTAAACAGAGTGCCTGACAGTGATAAAGGGCAAAAACAGAAATAAAGCAGAAAAGGGGCCTGAGTCCTGCTAGGTGTGCAGGTTCAGATGGTCAGGGACAGGTGACATTTGAACACAGTCCTGAAAGGAACCATGCAGAGATGGGGGTAGACTGTTCCAGGCAGAAAAAATAGGCAAGGCAAAGACCCCAAGGCTGGACTGCGCCTGGTATTTCTGAGGATGAGTGAGGTCATTGTGGCTGGAACAGAGTTAGGGGTGGGTAGGAGGTAAGGTCAGAGAAGTTATTTGTTTTATTAATTCACAAGGCAACCCACTCCAATATTCTTGCCTGGAAAATTCCATGGACAGCAGAGCCTGGCAGGCTACAGTCCATGGGGTGGCAAGAGAATAGGACATGACAGAGCAACTGCACACGCACATTCTTTATTTACCCTGGAGGGGATTCTAGTTCTGATTCCCCCACTTTACCAATGAGGAAACACGAGAGAAAGTGGTTAAATCACAAAGGTCACATAGCTGCTGGGATCAGGTGTGGATACGTCCTGAGACAAGGTGTGGAATGGAGACAGCTGAGGGAACAGCAAAAACCAAAGCGTGGAGACAGGAACTAATTTGGTTTTTAAGGAATGGGGCCTCAAGTGGGGTGAGATGAAGTGAGAGAGGAAAGCGTCAAAAATTATCCTATGTTCTGAGGAGCAATCTAATCTGATACCTACTGGATCACCTTTGAGTAAGGTATCCCTATGCTGAACTTCCCTCAGTACCTATCTTAAAGGCTGGATTAAAAAAGCTCGTAACATAAAGCATTTTGCCTGGTACAAGTAGGTGCTCAATAAATGTTAGCATCTATTGGCAATATCACTATCACTAATGTATTAATTTACTGGAGTGAGGTAGGATGTCTCAGTGGTTAAAAGTGTGTATGAGAAAGTGTGTTCTAGGGTAAAAAAAGACCTAAGTTCAACAAGCACACAGGCTGATCCACGATTAAGAAGGAGGGAGGGTGGCAGGGAAGGCCATGGACTGATCCACCACCATGAAAGGAGGGGGAAAATAAAAGCACACATGTTGACCCTCCTGGAGGGATTACAAGGCACTGGACTCATAGGAGGTTATAACAGAAGGGAAGGGTGTGAACCCAAGCACAAGGGTGGCAGGAAGGCCAATGGACAGATCCACAGTAAAGGTGTGTATGTGTGTAAAGGCTCACCTTATTTACTAGGAGCAAGGAGATCAGAAAGCACATTGACTCCTGCACAATAGTGGAGAGCCATCCCACAGACTGATTAAAAGGAGAGGGGGACAAGGCCATGGGCTGGGCTACTGAAAATGGGGAGATAAAACGCACTAAACTGATCCACTCTTAAGGAAGGGAGAAGCCCAAGGACTGGAGTGACAGTTTACAAAAAAGGGAGAATAAGGCAACGGGCTAATAAGCAGGGGCACGTGAAAAACAAGCATGTAGACGGATCCACTGTAAAGTGGTGTGTGTGTGATAAATCCATGAACTGATGCACTGGAGGCAGGAATACAAGTTCACAGATTAACTCACTGTTTGGGGGGGAGGGTACAACGCTACGGATTGACTAACTACAGGAACAGTAAGGGTGGAAAAACAAGGCCACAGCAGGGGCCCCTGAAAGTTGAGGACAGGAGAAATACAAACACTCAGATGCACCTACGGTTAAGGAGTCGGACACTGCCGCAAACTGGTTCCCTATAAGCGTGGGGTGGTGGGGGGACAAGACCACAGACCAGTCTACTGTAAGGTGGGGTGGGGAGAAACACAAGCACGAAGACTGATCCATTATAAAACAGAAAGGGGGTTAGCCACGGTCAGATCCACTACAAGGGGCGATGGGAGGGGACAATGCCACAGGCAAGTCCACCAGCCTTAGTGGCGGGGGGGGGGGGGGGG
>NW_011483303.1:17244-18817 GCF_000754665.1 Bison bison bison
CCAGTTTAGACGAAAATATGGTCCTTCCCATCTCTGGCTCTCTCTCCTTCTCGGGTCACCACCCTAAACATTTGGAGATAGAGTCTGGGAATGGAGTGAGCTGCTCTCACCTCTAGCAACATGTGGATATGGGCCTTGATATTCATGGAGTCCTTGGTGAGGTTGTCGCTGAGCCTGGAGAAAAGAAACAAGAAAGGTGAAGTGGGCAGGAGGATGATGCTTCTTCATCACTTCAAGAACTACCTACATTCTGTATGACTTCCACACGGTAGGTGGTAGGACATCCTACTACCTGAGCTGCTCCTATGCAGAGATGCCTGGCTGCCATCTGGACTGCACTGATTCAGAGACATTTACTGAGTGCCTACTCTACACCAGGTCGTTTTAGTTACTGGGAGATAGCAGCAAACACAGCAAACAAAAATCTTGGCCTTGTGGAACTCAAATTCTCATTATGGGGGGAAAATGATGGGAATACAATATGCAGTTTGTCAGATGGTTATAAGTACAATGAAAAAATTAAATGTTAAGAGAGAATAACGAGTGCCGGAGTGGGGGGCTGTAATTCTAATTAGAGTGCTTAGGGATGGCTTCATGGAGAAGCGCATTTGAGTAAAGACTTAAAATGAAGAAGCGAATTGTGTGGCTAGATAGAGGATGAGTGTTCCAGACACAAGGGGCAGCAAATGCAGAGGCTCTGAGGTGGGAGTGCACCTGGCATGTCTGAGGTACAGCAGAGAGGCCAGCAGGACTGGAGAAGGATCAGTGAAGGGGGGTTGTAGAAGGTGAGGTCACAGAGGTAAGCAGGGGAGAAAGATCATGTAAGACCTACCAGGCCATGGTAAGGACTCTGGCTTTTATTCTAAGTGATATGGGAGCCAGAGGAGGATTGTGATCAGAGAAGGGATGTGACATGACTAGGGTTTAAGAGGATCCATCTGGTTGCTGTGTGGAGAACTGACTGGGGATAAGGACAGCTAGTGTGGAAGAGGAAGTCCAGTGAGGAGGCAGTCCAGGTGAGAGAGGCAGACTCAGACCACAGTGGCAGCAGTTGAGGTGATAAGAAATGACTAGATTTGGGATACATGGGGGCTTCCCTGGTGGCGCAGAGTTTAAAGCGTCTGCCTGCAATGTGGGAGACCTGGGTTCAATCCCTGGGTCAGGAAGATCCCCTGGAGAAGGAAATGGCAACCCACTCCAGTATTCTTGCCTGGAGAATCCCATGGACAGAGGAGCTTGGTGGGCTACAGTCCACGGGTCGCAAAGAGTCGGACACGACTGAGCGACTTCACTTTCACTTTGAAGGTAAAGTCAACAGGATTTACCAAAGGAGGGTGTTGGGCGTGAGAAAGAGAACTCAAGGAAGACACCAAGTCTAAGTGACTGGGAAGCCAGAGTTGCCTGAAACCATGCCGGCTCTGGGCTGTTGAGTTACATGAAAGAAAAAAAGTGGAAGTATTAGTTGCTCAGTCATGTTGGACTCTTTGCAACCCCATGGACTGGGGCTCACCAGGCTCCTCCATCCATGGAATTCTCCAGGCAAGAATCCTGGATTGGGTTGCCATTTACATGA
>NW_011483304.1:0-375 GCF_000754665.1 Bison bison bison
AAATGGCAACCCACTCCAGTGTTCTTGCCTGGAGAATCCCAGGGAGTGGGGAGCCTCATGGGCTGCTGTCTATGGAGTCGCACAGAGTCTGACAGGACTGAAGCGACTTAGTAGCAGCACCATGCAGGTATACATGTATGTATTTATGAATATTTTATGCTCCTTCCTATTAGCAAGCAGGTTTTAGAGAGGAGGCAGAACTTGTTTTATTCATTACTATTCATTGGCTATATTATGATATGAATATATTAGGTACTTACTAAATACGTCAAGGCTATGATTTTTCCAGTGGTTATGTATGGATGCGAGAGTTGGACTGTGAAGAAGGCTGAGCACTGAGGAATTGATGCTTTTGAACTGTGGTGTTGGAGAAGA
>NW_011483304.1:4585-5142 GCF_000754665.1 Bison bison bison
GGGAAGCCTTAAAGATAGCTAAGAAGTCAAGCAAAAAGCAAAGGAGAAAGGGAAAGAAACACTCAACTTAATGCAGCATTCCAGAGAATAGCAAGGAGATATACGGAAAGCCTTAAGTGAACAATGCAAAGAAAGAGGAAAACAATAGAATGGGAACAATTAAAGATATCTTAAAGAAAATTGGAAATACCAAGGGAACACTTCATGCAAAAATGGGCACAGTAAAGGACAGAAATGGCAAAGAACTAACAGAAGCAGAAGAGATCAAGAATAGGTGGCAAAAATACACAGAACTATACAAAAAAGTTCTTAATGACCCGGTTAACCACAAGAGCATGGTCCTTCACCTAGAGCCAGACATTCTGGAGTATGAAGTTAAGTGGGTCCTAGGAACCATTACTACCAACAAAACTAGTGAAGGAGATGGAATTCCAACTGAGCTATTTCATTCCTAAAAGATGATGTTGTTAAAATGGCTGCACACAATATGCCAGCAAATTTGGAAATCTCAGCAGGGGCCACAGGACCGGAATGGGTCAGTTTTCATTCCAATCCCA
>NW_011483305.1:0-523 GCF_000754665.1 Bison bison bison
GTGAAATGAAGTGAAGTGAAAGTTGCTCAGTCATGTCCGACTCTTTGTGACCCCATGGACTATACAGTCCATGGAATTCTCCAGGCCAGAATACTATAATGGGTAGCTGTTCCCTTCTCCAGGGGATCTTCCCAACCCAAGGATTGAACCCAGGTCTCTCCCATTACAGGCAGATTGTTTACCAGCTGAGCCACAAAGGAAGTTCAAACCTGGTGTGGCAGGGGCCAAATGGAGGCACTGGATTGCCAAATACAAGGTTGATGTGGTTAGCACAGCGTCAGAGTAGTAATCAGAACAGTCCAATTCACAAATAAGGGTAGAAATTTCTATAATACTGTTTTAATTCATTCTACAACTCATTAGAGTTCAAACATCTTTCAAAACAAACCTTTACCTTGCGTGTGTGTATACTAAGTCACTTCAGTTATGTCCAACCCTTTGCGACCTCATGGATTGTAGCCCACCAGGCTCTTCTGTCCATGGGACTCTCCAGGCAAGAATACTGGAGTGGGTTGCCATGCCC
>NW_011483305.1:4865-5217 GCF_000754665.1 Bison bison bison
CTCTATCATTTTACTATAAGCATTAAGGACAAATCAAGTCTCGCTTTTAACACTTGGCTTAGAAATTTCCTCACTTAAATATCCCAGTTCATCACTTACAAGTTCTTTCCACCCAAGAAAACAAAATTCAGCCAAATTCTTTGCCACTTTATAAGATTTACCTTTATAATAGCCAGGACATGGAAGCAACCTAGATGCCCATCAGCCGATGAATGGATAAGAAAGCTGTGGTACATATACACAATGGAGTATTACTCAGCCATTAAAAAGAATACATTTGAATCAGTTCTAATGAGGTGGATGAAACTGGAACCTATTATACGAGAGTGAAAGTAAGCCAGAAAAGAAAAAC
>NW_011483306.1:0-604 GCF_000754665.1 Bison bison bison
TCTCAAGAGGCAGGTCAGGTGGTCTGATATTCCCATCTCTTGAAGAATTTTCCAGTTTGTTGGGATCCACACAGTCAAAGGCTTTGGCATAGTCAGTAAAGCAGAAATGGATGTTTTATGTAGAAGTAGACATAGTAGACTGCAGGCCATGGTCTGGTCCACTTTCATCAATATATGAAGAGCTCCTAGAAATCACGAAGAGGCAGCCCAACAAAAGTGGGGAGAAAACAGCAATAGACGGTTTTCAAAAGGAAACTCAAAGGCCTTGAGCCAGCGTGACAGATGCCCATGCTCTCACGTGACCTGGGGAGCCGAGAAGAAGGACCAGAGACTCTGTGCGCCGGGACACACGGGAATCAGGTCCCGGCCATGGCGCTGGGGGGAGCATACGGCAGCGCCCACAGACGGGACGCTGTCTGTCCAGCAGGGTCTGGCCCTGACCCTGCAGCCCATGCCAACACTGGACCTGCGGACATAGCCGGGCCCGCGGAATGACGAGGTTGCCCTGTGGGAGCCGGGGTCTGTGTCTGTGACGTGTGAGCACAACCCACCCGGGGACTGGTACAGAGTCTCTGCTTCGGATGCCCAGGGGCCGGCACAGAAC
>NW_011483306.1:1296-2851 GCF_000754665.1 Bison bison bison
AGACTCCCTGCCTTGCCGGTGTTAACCTCTAACGTGGCCAGGATGGCGTGAACCTCAGGGCCTTTGCACTTGCCCTCTGTGGTGTTGGGAAGGCTGTGTGTCCGCCTCTTCCCTCCCAGCTTCCCGGGAGGAACATGAGCTCCTTGGCGAGGCTGACCGCCTTGGCTGGCCGCGTTCCCCAGTCATTCCCTTTCCCGACTTACTGTCTTATCCTGGGATCGTCTCATCCTGGGGTCGTCTGTGTATTTGTCAGCTGTGTCCCGTGGCTCCAGAGGACCAGGTCCTTATGGGTCCCCGTGCCTGGACAATGGTGTGGGGTCTGCCGACTCCGTGCCCTCAGGGCCGTAGGGCTGAGTGTCATCTCCTGAGTCTGTCACTAGCCTTGCCCTCTGTCCCCTGCCCTCCCGGGGAAACACCAAGCTCTAAATTCCATTGAAAACAGTGTAATTGCCTAATTGCTCTGCTCTTTGATGCAGGGTGTTATCAGAGGCGGCTCTGCAGCGGCTGGGCCAGCCTGGCAGAAAATTGAAGCTCAGCCAGAGGGGATCGCAGCGGCAGAGAGCTGGGAAGCCAGCCCAGGGCCACGACGGGAGGGTGGCAGGCTGGCGAAGGAGCGCGTGGGCCCAGTGGGCACTGCCCGCGTGTTGGGACATCCCCGCTGCCGTGTGCCGCCCTGAGACCTGGGGAACCCCTTTTCCTCTGCGTTTTACAGGAATGACGCTCAGACTCGAGGTGCGGACTGCTCTGCTGGCGGCAGGAATCTCCCTTCCCCGCTCTGGTCCCCGACACCCACCGCTCCCCAGATGCAGGCGCCCATGTGTGCTGGGGGTCTTGTTCCCACTCACCGTGCTGCGGGGACCTTCCTCACCTGGGCTGTCCGGGGCCCCACCCTCCTCACCGCAGCTCTGCGCCCCCCTGGACGCCACGGCTGCCCCGACCGCCTGCCTTTAAGGCAGCATTGCGACTTTGATCTCCTTCGCACCTCAAGGTTGCCTGGGGGAGGGTGTGTGTGCGCAGAATTCATCGTCATCTTCAAAGCGCCCTGTTTTTCGTAACCACTCGGCATCACTTACTTCCCCTGGGGCCCCCAAGCCCACAGCCATCCGGACTCAGACACCAGCCCAGTTACGCCAGACCCGCTTCCTCGCTGGCTGTGACTCGGTTTCATCCAGGCGGGCGCCGGGCACGCAAGACTGTTCTCAAGCTGCGTCCTTATTTCGCTCAAGGGCTGAGCACGCCACCCACACACCCCCATTGCGGCCCCAAGTGCCGCCAGCGCCGTGATTAGGAGCCACACAGAGGGACATTCCTTGAAGCAGAGTCTTGGCACTCACCCCACACTCTGTGCTTCGGGCAGCTTCCCAGAAGTGGGATCTCGAGGTCAGGGGTGTGCTCTGCGTTGTGTGTGCGCGCCTTGGTGTGTCTCCAGGCCTGCGCTCAGAGGCTGGAGCAGGCCCCCCGCACACCTGCTGTGGTGTGCACATGGGCTGCACGCATGTTCTCTCCACCCCAAGTCAGAGTCGCCACCTCTGCTGGGAGCTGAGAAGACAACCCT
>NW_011483306.1:4791-7710 GCF_000754665.1 Bison bison bison
GGTGGGCCTACGCCCAGGCTTCTGGGGAGAAGTCCTGTGTCATGCACCCACGCTGGGGGTCTTGCCTGGAGAACCCTGGAGGAGCCCGGCGGGCTGCAGTCCACGGGGTCGCACAGAGTCGGACACGACTGAGTGACCAAGCATGCTAGCTGTGTCATTAGGATCATGCCCCCTTTCACAGTCAGGGTCCCTGCTTCCCTCTGAATAATAAATATAAGTAACTAGCATGTGAACAGTGGGTGAGGAGAAGCACTTCCTCCCAGTGGCAGCCAGCCCTCACGTGTCTGGCCCTGAACTAGATTGTTCGCCATGGGACAGTCGGCAGAACGTCCACGGGCCTGTGGTTTCGACGGTGCGGTCCTAGCCACGTGCTTTCCCGACGTGAGTGTTTGCAAAGAGGTGGTCAAGTGGGTATCGAGCAGGAGGAAGGTCCGTCTGCGGGGAACACACAGGATGGCATCGCGGGGCTGGCACTGTGCCCACCCTGGCTCTCGATGCCCCAGGGAAGCATGCTCTATTCCCTTCTCTGTGTCTGACTAGGCCACAGGGTGTGGGTCACTCACGGCGGCGGAGTCTGACCTGCGCCGGCTCCCTGACTTCCCACCCCTCCTGGCCTCAGAAAGGACTCCCTGCTCGGATGCTCAGTGTCCCCTCAAGTGATGGATC
The DNA here is from genome assembly GCF_000754665.1 of Bison bison bison. Classification (NCBI taxonomy): domain Eukaryota; kingdom Metazoa; phylum Chordata; class Mammalia; order Artiodactyla; family Bovidae; genus Bison; species Bison bison. The sequence goes on from NW_011483306.1 coordinate 5,458, forward strand.
AGGCAGGTCAGACTATGACAGGCCCTCGGCAAACCCCGCTGCATGCGGGGTCCAGCTGTGACTATTCTGAGGTGGATCGAGAATTCCCGAGCGAGGAGCGAGCGTCCGGATGGGAGTTAAGTCTACCAACATTTATGTACTTGAAATTATATACTCAAAAGTTTAATTTCAATAATGCATACATGCCCTCAGCCATCAGAGCTATGACGTTATCGCCCGCCGGGTCTGGAAAATTCCCCGGTGCACTCCTGTTCACTACTAGGAGAATAGCTTTGACCTCAGGGACCCCTTGAGGGGTCTCAGAAGCCCCGAGGGTGAGGAAGGACCCGGTGTGAGATCTCTGGGTCTGTGGCCCGATCGCCCCGACCACTGGGAGAACAACCCAGACCTCCATCCCCTGGATCTGCCCCTCGTGTGCACAGAGGATCAGACACACGCAGGGCAGGCGTCGCACACCAGTCACTGCAAAACAGAACCGACAAGTTGATGATGCTCCGCCTACACAGCGGAGAGCCAGACGGGAGGCGGGGCCTGGGGCGGGAGCCGAGTGAGGACCGCAGGTGGGAGAAGAGCTGTGCGAACTCGCTTGTTTGAGGCAAAGCCCGTGGTCTGCGGACGCACACGTGTGCGCTCTGGTGACAAACGGGAGATTCACGCCGGGGGCACGTGGTCCCAGGCGCCGGGCAGGATCACGAGGGAGGGGACACGGGGGCTCTCGTTGTCTCCCTGATGCTTAATCCCGAAGTCCAGCAGCTACTGAGGGCGGGGTCTCGCCCCTGAAGCCCTGGGCTGAGGCCGCGCCCTCAGCACCCGAAGTCCTCCCCGCAGAGGCGATGCCCCCGCCGCCCACCCCGTTGCCCCTCCTCTTCTGCTCATCGTCGATGTTTCCAGCTTGTTGAGCCTACTTTTCCCCCTCCCCTCCTCTCGGTGCCCAATAGTGGAATTTTAGTTTCTGGCCTTGGAAACTCTTAAGGCTTTCTTAGTGCTGATAAGAAGGAATCTCTGAGAGATAAGGAAAGTCACATCCCGCGTCCTCCCAGCTGCAAGCACACAGCTGCTCCTTGGAAGCCGAAAGCTGGTCCTGATGGGAGGGCAATGGAGACCATTCGCCGGGCGCCCCGAAGTCCTGCCAGTGCGGGGACTGGCGAGAGGCAGAAGTCTGATCCTGCTTTCCCCCAAAACCCATGCTGCCCCCGAGTCCTCAAGAGCCGCCCGGCAGGCAGAGAGAGGACCATCCCGCTGGGGGCACGGGCAGCGCCCGGCCCCGTCAACCCTCCACGCTGCCACACCACCACCTTCCGCCCTGGTCCTTTTTATTAGAAAACAGATCAGGAAAATAGACACACTTCGGCCCACCCGTTGGCGTGGGCTCTGGGGCAGGGGTGGGAGGCGAGGAGGCCAGTCCAGTTCTGGGGCCCAGGCTGCAGGGAGGTGGCGGCCAGCCGGCCCTGGGACACACGGTCAGGGCCACGTCCCCGAGCGGGGCAGGGGGAGCTGGGAGGGGGAGTGGCCTCGGCTGAACAGAGGTGGGGACGGAGAGTGGGCAGGGCCCCTCATCCGTTCCGCTGGGTCTCTCTGCCCCCCGCCCCCCACAGCCAGTCCAACGCGGTCCGGGCCCCGGGGCAGCTGCGTCAGGCGTTGATGGCCCTCCAGCGCTCACTGTCCAAGCTGTTGATGCTGCCGCTGTGGCAGGGCAGGGAGGCCACGTCGTCCAGGTAGGCCACCCCGGCCGAGTCGAACTGCGTGCTGGCCGCCCCGGCCGCCTCCGGGCCCTCCCGCCGGGCCACGGCGTAGGGCTGGGGCAGGTGCATGTCCGGCTCCTCGGTCTCGTCCACTTGGCATTTGTAGGAGAAGAGAATCTTGGGCTCCGAGCTGGTGGGGAAGAGAGTCAGGGGGCCTCCGTGAGTCCAGAAGGCCCTCTTTTGCTGGGGCTGGGCCCCTAACGCCCATCCCTCGCGGTGCCCTTCCTTGTTTGCCCTTTGGGGTCCACTGGGACACGTGTGAACCCCCCAGCTCCAGCGAGTGAACCCGGGGAGCACCTGCCTTCTCACGTCAAGTGGGTGGGCAGAGTCCAGCCTGGTGAACGGCGGGCCTTAACCTGCAGGTGCGCGTAGCACGGGGCGCCCACCACTCTGACCCCCGCCCGCCCCGCTCGCCACCGCCCACAGGGCACACACGTGTGCGTGCACTCGCGAGCATGCTCTCACAGGCACCGCCGGGCGCCCTGAGCCAGAGGCCAGGAGGCTGGGGGCG
>NW_011483306.1:9607-11096 GCF_000754665.1 Bison bison bison
CAGAGAGGACCCAGGGTGGGGGGGACGTCGCACCGGGGGACGACCCCTCCCGGAATCGTTTCTGTGGGCGCAAGGCCGTACCTTCTGACCCCTGAGCCTGGAAAACCGTGTCCAGCCTCAGGAAGGCTGACACTGCCTGGGTACACATGCCCGCCACATGCCAGGCGGCCAGGGGCGGGAGCTCTGTGTGCTCCCACTGGGTGCGTGCTCACAGCGCAGTGAGCTGAAAAGATCCGCAGCGCGTCTGGTGGACAGGCACTGAGGTCCAGAGGGGCCATGCCGCTGGCCCAAGGTCTCTCGGCACAGCCAGAGGTAAGAACACACTGGGCATCCCCCACCTGGCACCCACTTCCCTTTCCCTCAAGTCATACTTCCCCAGTTTGCTTCCAGGGGCCACTACCCTCCTCGGTCACGCGGTCTCGCTGAGCTGACCCTTCCCTCCCAGCTCCAGAGTGTCTCTTTCCCTGCGAGTCAGGGATAAACAGGGGTTCCCAGGCGGGCCACTCAGAGGTAATGCCAGGTCTGCAATGTGCAACCACTAAGTGATGCCCTTCCGCTGCAGCTGGCAGGGGGTCAGCTCAGGGAAGTCAGCACACAGCTGCTCTTGGACGCTTTTGGTACCGTGTGTGGAGGACGCATGTGAACGTAAGGCCAGAGGCAAGCAGGCGTGCAGAGAGGGTCTTGATGGCGTCAGTTAATCCCTGGATGCAGCCGTACCTGAAGCTGGTTATTCTTTACAAAGACAGTTACTCATTCCCTGTTTTGCTTAAGCCAGGTGGAACTGGGTTTTCTGTCACCAATTGGAATGAACTCACCAGGATATAAAACGTGATAAAGATGGGGCTGGAGGTGACTCGAATCTTGGCCCGAGCAAATGGAAGCTTCCAGAGCAGGAAAATGAAAAACAGCACATTGGGGATGAGCAGCAGGAGGTCCCAGTACCGGACCCTAGAAAATGGGCACAGCAGGTGGCTCAGTGGTGGGGACCACAGCACGCCTGCCTCACACACACACAAAAATAGAGAGGGCTGTGCCTGCCCCCCACACACACGCGCGCACACACACACACGCCCACAGGGAACCCCTCTCAAAGGCAGGGCCGTGCCCCTCACCGCGAAGTGCCAATGTCCTCGTAGAGCAGCAGCAGGCAGCGGTGCGGCACGCTGATGTTGGGCGCCAGAGGCGGGGGCGAGCTGGCCCCCATGTCCCAGGTGTCCATCCTGCCAGCAGCCAGCCCTGGGTGGGGAGGGGAGAGTCAGCACGTGAGCAGCACCAGGGTCTTGGGGTCCCCAACCCAGCAGGCAGGATGGGGTGTCTGCAGGGAGCGCGGGGCCCGGCAGCAGAACGTGACAAATGCCAGCGTTGAAAACAATGACTGAACAGGCCGCGCTCCTGACCCGGCGCCCCCGCCTCCAGCAGTCCGCAACAACCCGGGGCGAGAGCAGCCCAAGTGCCACCATCAGCAGAATGCTCGCTCAGCGGGGTGTCT
>NW_011483306.1:12878-15681 GCF_000754665.1 Bison bison bison
GGGAGGCTCATTCTAGGCTCCGCCCTGAGCCTCGGGGTGCCTGCAGCGGCCCGGCCGACTGCAGACGGTGTCGCCGCGATGCTAAGGTGAGAGGGGTGTCCCTGGGATTGCTAAGGTGAGGACAGTGTCCCCACGATTGCTAAGTAGGTGCTCCATCATTGCAGGACCTCCTTGACACCCTGTGCTCATGACAAGGCCCCTCACCAGCACCAGAAGCTGAAGCCACTGACCGTAAGCCAGTGGTTTCCAGAGGGGCTGGCGCGTGGTCAGTGCGGGCCCCTCAGCAGGGTGGCTTCAGGGCTGCCTCATGTCCTGCAGGGACCCCCACACAGCCGAGAGGAGCCCGTGGGTGGACAGCGGCCAGACAGAGTGGGAGTGCGGCTGGAGGACTTTTCCTGGCTTTGCGTGGCCAGCACCCCCTTTTCCTGGGGGAAACCTCAGGACCCCCGTCTCCGTGCACAGGGTGTAGGTATGACTTACAATGCCCCCTCCGCAACCTCAGGGAGCGTTCACACTGGAGTCCACGTGGAAGGAGAGCCGACAAAGGAACACAGAGGAGAGACACAGACAGTACCGGGCAGGAGCCCCTGGATCCAGCCATGCCTGAAGCTAGGCTCCCCAGCTCCACCCTGGGGAGCACCTTGCATTCTGAAGTCCTAACAAATCCCCAGCTTGACCTTCTGGCTCTGCCAGGTGCTGCCTTTGTGACCTTGGGCCAGTCTTTTCCCTCTCTCAGTGTCACGGGACTGTAGCATCCCCACCAACAAGGCTGCTGGGAGGATCAGGCAAGAGCAGAGAAGGGAGTCTGCACAGGACCACACATACAGGGTGACTGCCGCTTTCCCCCCAGAGTGGGAGCTGGGCGTGTGGGCGGGCAAGATTCGGTTCACGGGGCGCAAGCCCCACTCACTTCGGAGCCTGGGCTAGGGAAGGCAGGTGCCTGCTGTGCCTACTTCCCCCGCCCCGGCCTGCTTGCCCTGTAGTAGCAGCAGAAGAGGAGACCCCCACAGCCGAGCCCACCTCCAGGGCCCGGGCCCCCTCCCAGGGGGAGTGTCCCAGGGCTCGGTGTCTCCCCTGCAGACACAGGGCCCCCGGGCCTGATCCAGGGTGGAGTGCTGGTAACAAGTGAACTTGGGGCGGGCAGGGGTGGGGGTCACACGACTCACAGCAGGTTGCCACGGTGTGTCAGAGCTCACAAAATAACCGAAGCTGGGACACCAGCAACAGGACAAGCACACCCCTCCCTTCCGGTGGGCGCTCCAGGCCCGCACTTTCTGCGTGCTGACCCGTGGGGCCACCACCCGGCCTCCAGGAGCGGGCGGCCACCCGCTGTCCCATTACAGTCGGAAGGAGGCTGAGGGGGACCATCGGAGGCTCCCCCATTCCCCTCCCCCGCAACAGGTGAGCTCCAGGCCATGCCAGAGCAAGGGGTCTGCAGGAGAGAGGGGCCAGGAGGGCAGGCTGGTGGAGGGCGTGGAAAGAGGGGGACTTCCTGGGACGCTGAGTGCCCTGGGTAGCCCTGCGCCGCTCAGGACCAGGGATGCTGGGACAGACTGTCTCTTCCACCTGGGGAGGACACTCCTGCCCTCGCTGCCATTCCAGAGACCTCCTCCCACCCTCTCGCCCTCCATCTGCAGCCAGCCTGTGGGCATCGTGCCAGTGGCGTGGGCCCTGTGTGCTGGACCTGGGCCAGAAGGGCCCTACCTCTCTGAGCTTAGCCTCTCTGAGTTTCTGGGTCTCCCTGGTCTGTGCAGTGGGACTGACCATGTGTGGCCCAGAGGTCCTGGATGGGAGCCCTGCAGAAACAGAAAACCCTGAGCAGACAGGCTGCTGTGGAAACACACCTCAGGGCAGCCGGCCCCAGCTGCTCACGGAGCTTTCAATCCTGAACCAAAACTGTGTGAGGAATGTTTCACAACCATTATCCTCCAGTCCTGGGGAAGGCGGTGGACCCTACCAGGAGCCCCCAGGAGGGAAGACAGCCCTGTGCCTTCTGGCCTGACCTCTGCAGATTCCCTTCGACTTGGCAGGCTGCGTGCTCTCCCGGCCCCCGGCCAGGTCGCACCAGGAGCCCTCCCTGACCACCCCTTCCATCTGAAATGGCCCTCAGCTGTGTGTCTGTGTTTGTGGGCCGTCCAGCCCAGGCGTGTCATGACCCAGTTCTCGGGGGGATAGCCAAAGTAGTGAGCTGGACAGATGAACGTCCAGCATCAGAGAGAGGGCGGCCCAGCCCTTCTGGACAGTGGGAGGACAGTCCGGGAGGCCCCACGGCCCCGTCCCCAGCACACAGGGAGGACAGGTAACTTCCCGCTGCCCTGCCAGGAGACACCTCCCACACCCCGACCCTCTCGGACGCGGGAGCCAGAGGTGACCATTCCAGACACTGTCTCGGCGCACAGCGTAGGACGCAGGGTCCGGGAGCTCGGCCTCCGCGGGAACCCTGGGCCTGCCTCTGGGCGGGAGGCCCACTCCCGGCGGCAGGAGGCGGGACAGGGACGTTCGGGATCGGCTCGCGCAGCTGGGGCAGAGCAGGGGCTTCCACTTACCTGGGGCCCTGGCCGCCCATCCGCCGCCGGGCGCGGACCCCGCCAAAGGCCGCGGGCCTGGGCCTCCGGCGCTCGGGCCGGGAAAGTGGCGCGGGGAGCGTGGCGCGGGAGGCCGGCCCCGGGAGACCGGGCGGCGGGCGGGCGGGCGGGGAAGGGAGACGCAATCAGGACACGCGATCGGCCTGACCCCGCGCGGCCCTCCCGGCAGCGGCGACCCGGAAGGGAGGCGCGTCCTCTGCGTTCAGCCAAAACTGCAA
>NW_011483306.1:18829-19299 GCF_000754665.1 Bison bison bison
TATCTTCTGCTTCTCGTTAGGTCCCTACCATTTCTGTCCTTTATTGAGCCCATTTTTGCATGAAATGTTCCCTTGGTATCTCTAATTTTCTTGAGATCTCTAGTCTTCCCCATTCAATTGTTTTCCTCTATTTCTTTAAATGATCACTGAAGAAGACTTTCTTATCTCTCCTTGGATAATCCAAAGAATATATCTTTGGATATATTCTTTGGAACTCTGCATTCAAATAGGTATATCTATCCTTTTCTCCTTTGCCTTTCACTTCTCTTCTGTTCTCAGCTGTTTGTAAGGCCTCCTCAGACAACCATTTTGCCTTTTGCATTTCTTTTTCTTGGGGATAGTCTTGATCTCTGCCTGCTGTACAATGTCACGAAGCTCCATCCATAGTTCTTCAGGCACTCTATCAGATCTAATCCATTGAATCTATTTGTAACTTCCACTGTATAATCATAAGGGATTTGATTTAGGTC
>NW_011483307.1:0-377 GCF_000754665.1 Bison bison bison
AAGAAAGGAAATAATTAGAAATTGGACTACAGTGGTGAAAACAAGGGACAGATCTTCTGGGACCCTATAAAACGTGTGAAGAGCCTGTACCTCATCACAAAAGTAATCAGGAAGCCATTCAAAGCTTTTAAGACAAGCAGTAGCATCATCTTTTTATTAATAAGATCACTCTGATGATGGTGTGGAGAAATAACAGGAAGCGAGGCTGTGGGCTGGGATACCCGTTATGCAGCTGATACATTAAATAAGATATTAGCTAAGAGAGGGCTTCCCAGGTGGGCTCAGTGGTAAAGAAGCAGCCTGCCAATGCAGGAGACACAAGATCAATCCCTGGGTCAGGAAGATCCCCTGGAGGAAGACATGGCAACCCACTCCAG
>NW_011483307.1:4573-5281 GCF_000754665.1 Bison bison bison
TAACCCTGGACCACCTGGGGCATCCCTGGGATTTTTAATCTCAGTTTAACTTGGAGATCTTCAAGTCCCTAGAAATCGTGTGTCAAGTTTGAGGATATTGGGACATGTGCATTTTTTTCTGACAGGGACTGTAGCTTTCATGAGATTCTTAAGGGAGTCTGTCTAGGATCTCTAAAGGGTTCAGAAGCTCTGTCTTAGAAGCACAGGAGTGATACAAATTGAGATTTAAATGTGCCAGCTGGAATTGAAACTCTACTGCACAAGAAAAGAACCTGGGTATTGATGGCTCAGAGACTTCATTTTCTCCCCTCCGTTCTCAGCCTTGGGTACCTCCATCTGTCAGTCCACTCTGATATCGAGAGATCGACTGCAGGGACAGCCCAGGCCTGAGTGAGCTGCTCCACATCACTATCTGGAAGGGGCACTTAACACAGGGCAGAAGGGTACCAGCATGACCAATGCTTACCTGGAGCTTGGAAATAATTTCATTTTTTGTCACATTCACAAGGTTCACATCTTCCACCGCGAAGGCCGGGAAAGAAATAATGGAAAGAAGCCCAGCATCAATCTCTTTTGACGTCGAGGCTCTTGGCAGCATGGAGAACAGAATAGACTGAACGAAAAACAAACAGGTGTTAACCCCGGAAGCACTAACAGTTATGTACAGCATCTAGAGACTATGACTTGACCCCAAGGGAACATATGAAT
>NW_011483307.1:5381-6203 GCF_000754665.1 Bison bison bison
CAGGGACAGGGGAGCCTCGTGGGCTGCCGTCTATGGGGTCGCACAGAGTCAGACATGACTGAAGCTATTTTTGGCAGTTATCCATGGTAAAATTTCAGAACAGTAAATCAAATGCACATAACATTACTTGGTAGTTTATTAGATTAAGCTTTCTCTATCTCTATAACAAATAAGGAGAAATTTGACTCTTGCAGTGCTGGGCAGACTGTTTTATTGACATCATTTTATCAGTCCCTATGGCAAAGGAACCCAAGGAGGCCACAGGTGGCCTTTTAAAAAACATGTGAGCGATAGAACTGTTTGTCCATGTAAGCAAGCTGGTTTTAAATCACCAGCTTGCTGCTCTCCTAATGATCTTACTAGTCTATTGCCTAACTCCAGCTTGCTGACTCCAAAATTAAGACTGCTGTTTCCAATATTCCAACGTGTAAGTTTTATAATCAACAGAGGGAGAATGCCACAGTGGCAACTTAGATATGAAGCAGTTAAGGAATCAGAAGAAACAATCTTTAAATACAACCTCTCTTGGGGTTTTATAACCATCTCGAAGGAAGCGACAGCATCCATAACGCCCCTAAGAAGACAAAAAGAAGCAGTTGATGAAACAGAAGAATTTCTTTATCTCTTTGATTCAAGTCAGCCCTTTTAGTAACAACAAAGTGCTCACTGCTATCAGTACAAAAACTCATCTTTAAGTAATAAGCAAACCAAAATAAGGTTTGATCAGTACTTGGAAGGGAATGCCAAAACTTTCCATTAGAGTGGCAGTCAGGGCTGAGAGATTAATTACTCCATGGTTCACAGAACGACCATCCTTTTATT
>NW_011483307.1:9153-10317 GCF_000754665.1 Bison bison bison
TTCATACTTGCTGTTGACTTTTGAAAAATAAGCTAACCAGATCAAATCCAAACCCCTAAGGATAAGAACCAAACCAAAGCCGTTAAAGAGGCAAGGAGGAAGAACAAACAAGACCAGACTGTCACCTTGGCCATTCCTACAGAGCTTGCATTCAATTCTGGAATACCCTGATTAGTCTTATCTCCACGTTCCCACATTCCATAATCCTGTTGGAGAAAAAGGAGAAAAGAGGTATTAATAGATGACAAGTACTATGGAAAAATAACTCCTTTATGTCATTGTAGGCATCATGAAATGTGACTATCTCTTCTCAAAGGCTACCAAATTCATGCCTTTACACACTCAAGTTGTATTCTTTCTTGATTTCAGTTCATTTGACCTCTGGTTAGAGTTCTGCAAATAAATACTCGAGTAGAACAAAAATGCATGCAAAGACACTCAGTTTTCTTATTTCTAAAAGTTATTCATTTGTAAGAAACTCATGATTTATAGAGAACAAAATATTTTATCTTAAAAGGCTGACCTTTATTCACCTAATATGTCTAAACTTGTATTAAATTGTAAGATGGAATAAAGAAGAAATGGGTTATAACTGGGTGAAATCAACCAAACCATTTAAAATAATTTAATAGATTACCTTTTGAGAAAAAATGCTCAGCAGTAATGGGTGCAAAGTCAAAACTGAGGCTCAGAACACTAAACTTGCCTGGTATTTTGAAATGAATTAATATGAACTGGCTTAGCATAGCCCGTCCACATAGAGGACTTGATACATACATACTTAACTTTTATAGCTCATATTTTCACTGAAGAAACCCAGGCACTGGATACCATTTTGAAATAATGCTATATACACTATTGAAGGATTACAACCCAAGAAGAACAGGACCAATGCCAACATTCTGGCACTTATTATTAGAGAAAGATGAACATTTTCAGAATAAGACATTTTAGACTCAGACATACTAGAGTGACTTTAGACTCTTGCCTGCCGTGCAGGCCTCGTGGCTGATTCCAGGACCCATTCCTTCAGTCCTCTGCACAGCGGGGCCTTTCCACTCCAACCCGTCCTCATTCCAACCCTGGAGCCAACTGCCTGACTCATCCTTAGAAACTGCTTTGATCAGCTTGCTCCCCAGCACGAGACTCTAACCTGATGACCTG
>NW_011483307.1:10417-11268 GCF_000754665.1 Bison bison bison
ATAGGTGATGCAATTTGTCTTTAAAATCCAGCTAAAGTATCCTATACTTGTGTTCTATCCTTATTTTCAGAGCTTTCCTGTGTTTTGCCTCGTTGCAGGAACAAGATAGAGAAAACAGAAAACCATTTCCCAAAATGAAATTAGTATTCTACCAAAAAGCAAAATATTAACAACACAGCATCGTGTGTGTAAGCGGTGGGGGGCTAAATTCACGACTGGTTTTTCTTTCATCTATTTCAGTGGTTAACTTCTAACAGTAGCATGTTTGGCACTTAAGAAAGTAAACTTTTTTAGTATTAAGTATGTTTTCCATCGGTTGACCTTAACAGAGAATATTTATTGTTGCTTTAAAAATTATAGTTCTGGAGTCTTTACTCTGTAAAATTATGCTTCAGCCTTGAGGAAGAGGGAATGGAGGAGGCATGCTAAATAGCTAAGGCAAGAGATGTCAACTGGTGGCCAGCTGGCTGAAACGGCTCCATGGTCATGTTTGGTTTGGCCTGAGGAAGTTTTTAAAATGATCTTAAATTAGAACACCTTTACAAAGTCTGCAGTGTCCTCAACACATGCCACTCCTGCCCCATTATTTTTCTATCTGGCTGGCTTCACTTGTTTATATTATGTGCCTGACCTGACCCTGTAGACTTTTAAATGTGTGAGCCCTGTCCTACAAAATGCTCGTATTCTTCAGCCCTCTTTATGACCCAGGAAACAAGACTGGACATCATATATCCAGTTTTTTAGATAATAGCAAGAGCTTAGATGCATGGGTGATGATACTGGATAATAAGGAGGGAATGCACTGATTTTCAGGCACATGCAGATTTAGGTGTAGGAAACCTCCATTCTTT
>NW_011483308.1:0-447 GCF_000754665.1 Bison bison bison
TTCAGGCTGCCCTCACGTCTGCAACTCCCTGACCCTTTATGGCTGTGATTGTGGCCCCACAGCCACAGCCTCTCCTCCTGGGCCATCCCAGGACTCTCTCTCTTCTGTGCCTCCTTAAATACCTTCATTTTCTGATGATGCACTCACACTCTGGCAGCACTTAACCCCTCGAGGGGGACTCAAACGTCCACTGCCCTCCACCACAGTACCTTCAACGTGACCTGGCTGGTGCCCAACTGATTCCTCTACCTGGGAAGTCCAAACTGCCTTCCCTCCTTTTCCTGACACCAGGCCATTTCTGTGCCACTTTGTATACTTTTCCAGCAAAACTCCTTATCGTTTCTTGCTGGTTCTCACCCAATGCAGGGAAATAGAGCTGTGATCTCTGAGAAGTGCCAAATAGCCTCCCTACCTTGATCTCTTGTGCCCTGATTTCAAAGGGATCTA
>NW_011483308.1:3657-4920 GCF_000754665.1 Bison bison bison
GGATTTCTCCAGGCAAGGGTACTGGAGTGGATTGCCATTTCCCTTATCCAGGGGATCTTCCCGACCTAGGGATTGAACCCAGGTCTCCCACATTGCAGGCAGATGCTTTACCATCTGAGCTACCAGGGAATCCCAGAAAACAAGAAGCCAGGGCCAAAGCCCTGATTGTACACCGGTCCTTCTCCCCACCTTTTCTGAAGGCAAGGGAGCACTTGAGCTGCCCGGGAGAACCTAGAGGGAACAGCGTTCAGGGCAAAGGAGCTGTCATTCCACCCACAGTCAGAAAGTAGTAGTGGCAGCCTGACTCACCTCCTGCCCACATGTCGAAGGCGCGGGCCTCGATGAGGTCTCCATTTACCCCTGGGTAGGGGGAAGAATTGGGCGCTGCTGCAGGAGCTGCCAGAGTGATGCCACCCGGAGCCCCCAGATCAGCAGCCCTTCCAGAAGCTCCCCCCAATACCCCCAACATGTGAATGCCTACCACCGTGCTGCTGGTTCACATGCCAGGACACACCCAAAGCTGCCAGGCATTGGCAGCCCTCCAGGGGCTCCCCAGGCAGCAGCCTCCCATCCCTGGAAAGTTCGAGATCTTCACTGCTACCCTGCTCTTGTCCATCGGGTCACTTCTGTGGAACCTTCAGCTCCCACACGCTGCCCCCTACCACCCCAGGCCCCCCGGGAATTCCCGGAGTGGGCATGTGGACAGAGGGTGGCAGGCTGCCAATCGGCTTTGCATCTCTGCTCCATGGGGAACTCACCATTCACCAGGGCAATGTTCAGTCCCCGGCCCACGTTGTCCTTGACACTGCTCATGAGCCTGGAAGCGGGTCAAAGCTTTCCAATGGCCCATCAACGGCATGCAGCCCCTGCTTCCCTCCCTGCCCCCATCCCGAGAGGCTCACATCCTGTCTTCCAGGCAGATCTTGGGTCCAATGACGTTGGCAGCGCCGCTGACCACACGGAAGGCCAGATGCTCCTCGGGGCACGGCTGGGGCAGACCACATTTGTACTTCCTGGCTCGCGGCTCTGTGGGGACAACCAGCGTGACTCCTGGGCCTGGCCCTGGGGGCACTGGACACCTGAGAGGGGGTGGTCAGGCCCAGCCCATAGGGACAAATGAGTGATCACAGACCAGGGGACTGGCGTGCAGAGGAGACATGGCTCAGGTTGAGGTCAGGGACCCTCAGGGAGGCTCTTTGGCCACTGGTGGGAGAACAGAGGATAGTAGGAGAGCCGCCAGGAGGATGGTGTGTCACGAGGTGA
>NW_011483308.1:7605-7905 GCF_000754665.1 Bison bison bison
ACCCTTGTAGTAGGGTGAGGGAAAGTCCCACACTCACTGGTGAAGAGATGCTGGATCCGAGGAAAGCCAAGGCCACTGAGGAGGATGCTGACTACGATCCAGGTGACACCCACAGTGATGACCAGGGCCACAATGTGAAGGGGTCCTGGAGGCAGAACAGACGTGAACGAGGCCACCTTCAAGGGCAGCGAGCTCCCGGACGACCCCAGGCCTTCTCAAGAGCGGATCTCCTCATCCGCTGGGGAGGAAGGGATGGGAGAACAGGAGTGGGGGGTACCTGTGGCCGCCCACCAGGCACGA
>NW_011483308.1:8005-9768 GCF_000754665.1 Bison bison bison
AGGCACGAGAAGCGGATCAGCTCCTGGTGGGTGAAGGAGGAAAGGCCGCTGCACCTGGAAGGCTCTACCCACCTCCCATGCTGACAGAGGAGCCACCTAACCCCTGAGGTCCCCATGCATTTGAGTCCCCGCCACCCTGCCCCTCCTTTCTCCTGCAATGATGGAGGAGAAGGCTCTTACCCCTTTAGAAGGCCAGGCAGGCCTCCCTTCCCCTGCTGTGAGCTGGGTGCCCAGCTTTCCACCCTGGCTGGAGTTCTTGGAATAGCTCACTCTGTCTCACTCTTGGTCTTCTATAGTCAACATCTCCTGTCCTCTGAAGACGCAGGAGGACAGTCCTTGGGGATCACGTCCCCAGCTGGCTGCTGGCCTCCATCTGCTCCCTTCCCCTCCTCTCAGGCCCCTCCAGAGTCGCATATGCTGGTTCTTCCCTCCTTGCATAGACTTCCCTCCTGGTCCCTCTGTCTTCTGATCTCCTCCTCTCTGCCCGGGCCTCCATCAGCCCCGTAGGACAGCCTGTCGCCAAGGCCCCCAGCCTGGGACCTTCTTGGGGTCAGCACCCCGGGGTTACCTGTGGGCCCTCGTTGTCTCCAGGCTGAAGCCCTCCCACAGAAACCCTTCTGGGCTGGCACCCTGGAAGCCCATAGGATGCTCCTCACCCTTCTTGTCCTCTGAGACTCTGCCCTGAAGACCTGGGCTTGTCCTGGTTTCTGTCCCACATGGCCTTCTCACCTCCTTCCATGGACTCTTCCCGGATTATGTCAACCATTCTCCTTGTCCTTAACATTTATCTCTGGCTCTGTCCTGTCTTCTGAGCCATATCTATATAGCCAACTGCTACTTTACTATTTCTATTTGGATATTTCACAGGTGTCTCAAACTAAATATTAAAACAGAACTCATCTTCTCTATTCTACCCCAAATAAGCAAACTATTCTTCTGGTATTTTGTCTTTCAGCAAATGATCCCTCCATTCATACAGTGCAGCAAGTGAAAACATTGCAGAATGACACTGGGGAATCCCCAAATCCTGTGTCCATACCCTTCTCTCACTCTTCCCTCCTGCCTCAACTGTCTGTATAAGTGCCCTCCTCTGCTCCCAGCCTTGAACTGACATTCACAGAGCAGTGACTCTTATTTTCCCAGCCCAGCCCTGACCACTCTTGAGGCCACATCTTCCCAGCCAGTTCCTCATGGGCCAGCTTCCCTGGGATACATTCATAGTGCTGCAACCTTTTCCACTAGGAAGTCCACCCCAAAACTGATGGGACCCCAAGCCCACTTTGTCTCAACTGTCCAGGCAACAGCAGAACTGGCAGTGGGTTCCCATCTGAGCCCAGGGCCACTTTGATCAGCTTCTTGTCTAAGACCACCACATCTCCCTGTCCACCCAGCTGCTGCACTCCTTGGGGCGTCTCTCACATAGCTCTTTTTCCAAAGAGTGGCCAGTCACCCCGTTTGGGAGAAACAGACTATCATACCCCTCTTCTCACGACTGAAAGAGCTGGGAGCTGAAGTCCTCAGAAGTGAAAGGATTTGCTCAAGGTCATAGAATGAGTGTTTCTGCAAAACCCAACAAACCCAGTGGTCCCACCACTCCCGCCCTCCCCGCCCTTCCAGACAGACCTCTGGGCAGCTGGGCCTCCAGCCGAGTCTGCTTTCCAAGACTCTCTCTTTCACGGTGGAAGCCACCCACCTGCCAACCTCATGTCCACTTCTCTCGTTGGGCTGGGGCAGCCAGCAGGTGCAGCCTTTGGGGACCCTGC
>NW_011483308.1:12158-12877 GCF_000754665.1 Bison bison bison
ACTGTTTACGTCTTTCTCAGAGCAGACATTTTGGAAACGCTGGTTTAATGAGTCCTCCTGAGGGCCCAATGACACATTCATCAACCCCAGGGAAACCACACTGGTGCAGGGCCAGAGGCCCAGGACTCCTCCCCAGTCTTCTGTGCTTCAGTGGGCGGCTTTGTTTCTCTGGGAATATTTTTCGACGGGGACTTAAGAGAGGATGAGACCCTCGCAAGTCACGCGCCCCAGTGCAGAATGTCTCCTCTGGGCCCTCCTGCTCATCCGCAGGGCAGCTCCCACAGCCGCAGTGCTAGTTCCCGGTGTTTGCTTGGCTCCTCGTGCCAACTGTGGGCACCCAGAACCCGTGCTCTCAGCCAATCCCTCATTGCCTTCTCTGTGCAGACGCTGCATGCGGAGTTGTCAAGTGACAGGGCTCACGGGGACCTCTGTGCTCATGCCCTTGTGCTGGCATCTCCTGCCTCTACTCCCCAGTAGGCACCCGGAGCTGAGGTGACAGGTGCCTGTTCTTACACGGGACCTCTTGCCTGGACCCTAGATTAGGCAACTGGGTTGCCAGTGACAGTTGAATGCCCTCACCCAATGCCACCTCTGCCACTGCCAGAGTAGGTACAAAGGTGTGACTCAGTGAGGCCCTAAGGACTATTCAGAGATGAGGGGACCAGTGACTGTCCTTACAGGGTCCCCCCCTTCAATCTTGTGCCTCCTTGTAGGCACCT
>NW_011483308.1:13387-14054 GCF_000754665.1 Bison bison bison
AGATGACACCACTCTTATGGCAGGAAGAGAAGAGGAACTAAAGAGCCTCTTGATGAGGCTGGAAGAGAAGAGTGAAAAAGCTGGCTTAAAACAACATTCAAAAAACTAAGATCATGGTATCTGGTCCCATCACTTCATGGCAAATGGATGGGGAAACAATGCAAACAGGGACCAACAATTTTCTTGGGCTCCACAATCACTACAGATGGTGCCTGCAGCCATGAAGTTAAAAGACGCTTGCTCTTTGGAAGAAAAGCTATGACAAAACTAAACAGAGTATTAAAAAGCAGAGACATCACTTTGCTGACTAAGTTCCATCTAGTCAAAGCTATGGTTTTTGCAGTAATCATGTACAGATGTGAGACTTGGACAATAACAAAGGCTGAGTGCCAAAGAATTGATGCTTTCAAACTGTGGTGCTGGAGAACACTCTTGAGAATCCCTTGGACAGCAAGGAGATCAAAGCAGTGCATCCTAAAGGAAATCAACCCTGAATACTCATTGGAAGGACTCATGCTGAAGCTGAAGCTCCAATACTTTGGCCACCTGATGCAAAGAGCCTTTTCTCATTGGAAAAGACCCTGATGCTAGGATAGACTGAGGACAGGAGAAGGGGACGACAGAGGATGAGATGGTTGGATGGCATCACCGACTCAATGGACACGAG
>NW_011483308.1:17031-18728 GCF_000754665.1 Bison bison bison
GTGGGGGGTGGCCCCAGCCCAGGGCAGGAATGTGGGGCTGGGGGCAGTGGTCCCGAGTCCTCTGGAGCTGGGTCTGGTGGGAGGGGGTGTGGAGCGAGAGAGGTGGGCAGGCCCAGGGCGCACAGGAGGGGGGCCGGCTCAGAGCTTGTGGGGGTTCACCCACTTGTAGGTGCCCTCGTACTGGAAGCCCACACGCTTCATCAGCTCGTCTGCCTCCACAGGGCCCCGGCTGGCAGGGGGACAGGCAGTGGGGAGCGGTGAGGGAGCCCTGAGCCACAGGGTCCCCCTTCGCCCCCCCTCCACTCCCGTCCCCCCCCGATCCACACCCCGTCTTGTCCGCCGCACCTTCTGCATAGACGTACCTGCCGTACACGTAGGGGATGGGCCGGGCCTTCTCGCGTTCGATGTGGTGGAGCAGTGGAGTGAAGATCCGCCAGGCCTCCCGCAGTTCATCACTGAAGGGACAGGGGTGGGGATGGGAGGCCAGTGTGACCACGGAGGGAGGGGGACGAAGAGGGGGATGGAGAGGGGGCGGGGGAAGAGGGAGGGCGAGGGGGGTGCCTCTCCTCACCTGCGCACGAAGTGCATCTGGCTCCCGCAAAAGACGTCCAGGATGAGGCGCTCGTAGGCGTCAGGGAGCTTCACGTTCTGTGGGCGGGCCACAGGGTGTCACCAAGGTGCTGAGCCCTGTGGAGCCCTGGGCTGCCGCCCCTGCCCAGGGGGCGGCGAGTGCCCACCTTGTATCGGTTGCCATAGGTCAGGTCAAGCTCCGACTCCTCGGGGTTGAAGAACATGCCAGGCTTCTTGGTCATCATCTTGGTGTACACGGCCTCGTTGGGCTGCACGCGGATTACCAGCTCGTTGCGCTTGCACTGCTGCCGGAAGATGTCCCCGGCCACGTCACGAAACTGCAGGCGCACCTCGGCCTTGCGCTCGTTCAGGGCTTTGCCGCAGCGCAGGATGAAGGGCACCCCTGTGAGGAGACGGGGGATGGACACAGCAGGCTTTGGGGAGCGCTTGGCTGGCTGCAGGGGCCGGCTCCCATCCCCACGGGATGGCGGCGCCACCTACCGTCCCAGCGCTCATTTTCCACATAGAGGACGGCGGCCGCAAAGGTGGCTGTGGTGGACCCGCGGGGCACCGTGGGGTCATCCAGGTACCCTTTGGTGGCCTCCCCCTCTCCGTCGGGGTTCCCCACATACTGGCCCAGGACCACGTTGCTCGCCTGCACCTCTGAGATACACTTCAGCACCTTGACCTGCAGGAGAGCCAGGAAGACAGGCCCCTTGGGTAAAGAGGACACCGGGCACCAGGGAGCCATGTTAACGCCCAGGGGTGGCCTTCCTGGATGGGCGAGTGGCCCTGATAGTCAGTAGGTGTCCCGCGTGCAGCTTTGCTCCTGCTGCCAGAGCCGGGCTTCAGGCTCCATCCCGCAAGGGCCCTCTGGGACCACCTCACCCCACCCTCGGTTCTTCTCCAGGAGAAGCTCGGTTGCATGGCCCTGCCAGTTCTCTGACAGGCTGCCTGCCTCCTGGCCCAGGACACCTGGTGCTCAGGATGGGTGGCTAAGGAAAGGGGGCTGGGCAGGGAGGGGGCGGCCCCACCACCTTCTCATCGCGCACGTCATCTGAGTCAGTGGAGGCGGGCTTCTCCATGGCCACCAGACACAGGATCTGGAGGAGGGGATTTTGCATCAC
>NW_011483309.1:0-511 GCF_000754665.1 Bison bison bison
GTAATTTTTTTCTTTTTTTTTTTTTTTTTTTAATTACTTCTTCTGGCCATCTTTATTCCTGAGATATAATCACACATAATGACCCAGTCCATTCTTCCTTGGGGACTTGAGTTTCCTCTACCCCAGCCTCACTAAAGGAGGATTCAAAATCTCCAAGTGATTGAGTAACTTGGAGTCCTGAGTTTGAGGGGGTGACTCATACCCTCTGTGTAGAGAACTTGAGAGCTCAGAGATCGCAGAGATCATCCAGCTCGAATGAACTGGAGGCCCTAGGAGGCAAATGGCTTCTACTATCAAGCACAGCTGGATGATGGCCAGTCAGGACTAAAGCCACGGTTCTCTGGTTCCCAGTACTCAGTCCATTAAAAACCCAGTTACAGTGGAGAGGAGGCAGGCCAAATGAGGGAAAACTGATGGAGGCCAACTTCCTTCCTGATGGCAAGTCTAGTGCTGGGAAACATTGTTCTTTGTTGTCCAGTCAGTAAGTCGTGTCCAGCTCTTTGCAATCCCA
>NW_011483309.1:3639-5001 GCF_000754665.1 Bison bison bison
CAGTCCATGTGGTTGCAAAGAGTCAGATACAACTGAACAACACACACACACATATGCACACACACACACACATTACAAGAAGAGGAAAAGCATTCTTGCAATAGAAAACATTTTCACCGTATATTTGCAGGTGTCTCCTCTGTGTCTAACTGTTCTGATGTGTGTTTCTCTATTTTCCTGATCCTTAACATCCTCACCATTTATTGGACGGTAGACAATTGGAATCATAGGCTGTTACTTGCTAGGTTCTGTCATACGTATTTATAATGCTGTCTCTTGTCCTGGTGCCTGGTGAACTTATTGGAATCAGTTGGATAATGTCAAGGCTTGCTTTTAACCAGAGTTAAGGTGAATCTAGAAGAGGCAAGGCTGAATTTCATCCCCTGCTAAGCCTGAGCATCTTACCCAATGCTCTATGTTATAAGATATTTTCATGTCAACTCATAAGAGCACAAAGTATTCCCAGCCTTGTGGGACCTAGGGTAAATTTCCCACCTACTCCTTTCCAGTGATCTTCCCTTAGGTTAAAGTCTAAGGGAGTCTAGGAGGTTGCTTTCCCCAAGAATTCTCCAGATATCCCTCCCTCTGTCTGTCCATCCATCTGTCTCTCTCCAAAGCTCCACCCAGGTCTCCCCAGCCTCCAGTCTCTGTAAGCACAGCTCAGTGAGACCCTGTGCTCTGGTCGGTTCTATTTCCCTGAGTTGCAGCCTTCACAGAGTGAGTTGATTCAATCCTAAGGCTCACATTTTCTCTTTTCTGAGGGATCGTATTTCTACGGTGCCTGATATCCAACATATGAAAACTGTTTCATTTACTTTGTTGAGTTTTGTCATAGCTTGAGGAGGAAAGGTAAATAGTCACATCCGGTTTCTCTGTTTTGGCCAGAAGCAGAAGTATATTTACTGTTTGAAAACCACATTTTGTCCAATTCTGGCCTGGAGCATGGCAGTCATGCATGGCAGGTTTTAAGAGAATACGTACTTAGAATACCTCTTCAGCGCCTTGATGAGAAAGGAGCTTCCTACAGAGGCCACTTCTCCAAAGCTGAGAAATGTAAACAATCTTGTTGTTCAGTCACTCAGTTGCATCTGACTCTGTGACCTCATGGACTGCGGCACACCAGGCCTTTCTGTCCTTCACCATCTGCTGGTGCTTGCTCAAACTCATGTCCATTGAGTCAGTGATGCCATCCAACCACCTCATCCTTTGTCATCCCTTTCTCTTCATGCCTTCAATCTTTCCCGGCATCAGGGTCTTTTCCTATAAGTCAGTTCTTCGTATCAGGTGGCCAAAGTATTAGAGTTTCAGCTTCAGCATCAGTCCTTCCAATGAATGTTCAGGATTGATTTCTTTTAGGATTGA
>NW_011483310.1:0-422 GCF_000754665.1 Bison bison bison
CACTAGCAAAGTAATGCTCAAATTTCTCTAAGCCAGGCTTCAACAATACGTGACCGGTGAACTTCCAGATATTCAAGCTGGATTTATAAAAGGCAGAGGAGCAAGAGATCAAATTGCCAACACCCGTTGGATCATAGAAAAAGCAAAAGAGTTCCAGAAAACTATCAATTTCTTCTTTATTGATTATTAACATCTATTTCTGCTTTACTGACTATGCCAAAGCCTTTGACTGTGTGGATCACTGTAAACTGTGGAAAATTCTGAAAGAGATGGGAATACCAGACCACCTGACCTGCCTCTTGAGAAACCTGTATGCAGGTCAGGAAGCAACAGTTACAACTGGTTCCAAATAGGAAAAGGAGTACGTCAAGGCTGTATATTGTCACCTTGCTTATTTAACTTATAGGAAGAGTACATCATGA
>NW_011483310.1:522-1533 GCF_000754665.1 Bison bison bison
ACAGAATGATTTCCAAGGCAAACCATTCAATATCATGGTAATCCAAGTCTATACTGCTGTATATAATCCAACTCTATACCAGTAACCCTGAACAAGCTGAAGTTGAACAGTTCTATGAAGACCTACAAGACCTTCTAGAATTAACATCCAAAAAAGATGTCCTTTTCATTATAGGGAACTGGAATGCAAAAGTAGGAAGTGAAGAAACACCTGGAATAACACAAAAATTTGGTCTTGGAGTACAGAATGAAGCAGGGCAAAGGCTAATAGAGTTCTGCCAAGAGAATGCACAAGTCATAGCAAACACACTCTTCCAACAACACAAGACAAGACTCTACACATGGACATCACCAGATGGTCAACACCAAAATCAGATTGATTACATTCTTTGGAGCCAAGTTGGAGAAGTTCTATACAGTTAGCCAAAACAAGACCGGGAGCTAACTGTGGTTGACAAATTCAGACTTAAATTGAAAAAAGTAGGGAAACCACTAGAACATTCATGTATGACCTAAATCAAATCCCTAAAAATTATACAGCAGAAGTGAAAAATATATTTAAGGGACTAGGTCTGATAGACAGAGTGCCTGATGAACTATTGATGGAGGTTCATGACGTTTTACAGGAGACAGGGGCAAGATCATCCCAAAAAAATGAAATGCAAAAAAGTTGGAGAAGGCCTCACAAAAGCTATGAACAGAAGGAAAGTGAAAAACAAAGGCGAAAAGGAAAGATAAACCTATTTGAATGCAGAGTTCCAAAGAATAGCAAGGAAAGAAAAGAAAGCCTTCCTCAGTGATCAGGGCAAAGAAATAGAGGAAAACAATAGAATAGGAAATACCGGAGATCTCTTCAAGAAAATTAAAGATACCAAGGGAATATTTCATGCAAAGATGGGCTCAATAAAGTACAGAAATCGTAGGGACCTAACAGAAGCAGAAAATATTAAGAAGAGGTGGCAAGAATACACAGAAGAACTGTACAAAAAAGATCTTCACGATTCAGATAATC
>NW_011483310.1:4414-7448 GCF_000754665.1 Bison bison bison
AGAAACACTTTCTAACACCATAACACAAAAATAAAACTCAAAAATGGATTAAAGACCTAAACATAAGACCAGAAACTATAAAACTCCTAGAGGAGAACATAGGCAAAACACTGTCTGACATACATCACAGCAGGATCCTCTATGACTGACCTCCCAGAATATTGGAAATAAAAGCAAAAATAAACAAATGGGACCTAATTAACCTTAAAAGCTTCTGCACATCAAAGGAAACTATTAGCAAGGTGAAAAGACAGCCTTCAGAATGGGAGAAAATAATAGCAAATGAAGCAACTGACAAACAACTAATCTCAAAAATATACAAGCAACTCCTACAGCTCAACTCCAAAAAAATAAATGACCCAATCAAAAAGTGACATTTAAAAAAATTTTAAACCATTTATTCCTGTTGAGTTTAATGGATGCCTTTAAGCTCACAGTGAGAAACTCTCCTTAAAAGCAAAGAACATAAAATAGAATGTTCCCTCATGGACATACCAGAAAAAAAGATGAGTGGTTCCCTGTAGCAATACAATTTTCATAGTGTTATCAGGTTTCAATTTGTTGCCACTTACACTGAGTAAATGACCATGAAATTAAAAATATATATACATATTCAAGAATGAGTACTTTGGATAGTATCATCTACTAGAGTATATATATATATATATATATTGTTAGTTAAAATACACATATCTTGCTTGCCAAAGCAGTGGAAGAAAATAATATCAAAATGTAAAGACCTGGTTCTCTCACACTGTGCATCTTTTTTAGTCAAAAACTCTTTCACTACATCCAAAATCAACTTCAAATGCTCTACAAATTGTTCAAATTCTGTTAATATTTTATATTTTATTTAGGTTAAACCTAAGAATAATGATCAAATAAAATGCTTGAATAAACTGTAAGTAGATATCAAAATCTTATTTTAAGAATTAAAATTCATGGGATAAACAAATCCTTTAGGTGTCTATATTGACATTTATTTGGAATAATATTAAATATTAATTAATATTATAAAACATCTATTTAGAATACCTACTTATCTTTAAGTAGTATATATACATTAGTTATTGACTAAAAAATATGCACAATGTGAGAGAGCAAGTTAAGTTTTATTTGGGACAAAATGAGGACTGCAGTCTGGGAGACAGTACCTCAGATGGCTCTGAGAAACTACTCCGAAGACGTAGTGGAAGAAGATCAATATATATGATTTTGGTGAAGGGGAGTTCAAGCAATCAAACACTTACTTTACAAGAGGTTTTCTTCACTAGGAGCTGATGTCATCATGAATGGATCTGGTGCTTTTCTAGATATGAGGAGATACAAGGATTGGGATCATGAAATCGGTTTCTAAAAATATCTAACTATCTAAAGACTTGTTCCACCAGTTTCACTGGAGCACAGCGTACCTCACTTTCCACTCTGAATTCCCTTTATGAAGCGTGGAAGGTCAGCAGCTTCAGCAACACAGGCACATGGCAAATGCCCTTGTTGTTCAGTAGCTGACAAATGTTCTTGGCAAGTGCAAATTTGTAGTTGACAGGAAAGTGCCAATTTGTAGTCAACAGGCAAGTGCCAATTTGTAGTTGATGTTAGTTATAACTTTATTAGAATGGCATATACTGAACTTTACTACAGTCCACATAGCAGGTTGAAAGATTGAAATGATACTTATACTGACATATATTTTTCATAATAAAAATTACTCAAGTGGTATTTTCTAACTATTAAATATCAACAGAGAAGTAGTCGACTCGATGGTGATTGGTTTTGAGAGAGTCTGATGACAAAAAGTACAGAACATAAACTAATGCTAGAAAATGACATCAGAACTGAACTTAGAAGGAAAGTTGAAGATTCATCAAAATATGAAAAAAGAGCTGAAACAATAGAATATCAATGAAAGTGAACTTTTCATAAAATCAAGTAGATTAAACTTTAAGGGTTAGTCAGATCAAAATTAAATAAAGAATATAGAGGAAAGAAAGAATGGAGCTCAAATATTGAATGTCTTAGATGACACATTGGTCATAGCTCTTGAGTGTAAATACTCTGTAATTCCCATTTTGTGGCTTTGATGTGCCTTGAGGCAATAGTCCTATTTGAAATCAAGTGTTCTGTGTAGCCATGACGGTATAAACTGTGATGTTTTTAAGGGCTTAACTCCTGTATAGGGCATAAAAGGAATGTAGCAGTAAACGTTACTTTATTTTTTAATTGAGTTATAATTGATTTATACTATTGTGTTGCTTTCAGGTGTACTCCATACTGATTCAGTGTTCTGACAGATTAAACTCTATAAAGTTAACACAAGATAACGGCTATAATTCACTACATAGTGCAGTAGATGCTTGCTGCTTATCTACTTTATACATAGCAGGTGTATCTCTAATCTCATAGCTGAAACTTACCACTCCTTCCTTCCCTCTCCTCACTAGTAACCAGTAGTTGGTTTTATATCTGTAACTGTTCCTGTTTTGCTACATACATTTATTGGTGTTATTTTTTAGATTCTGAATATAACTGATATCATACACTACTTTTCTTTCTTTCTGACTTATTACAGTTCAGTTCAGTTCATTCACTCAGTTGTGTTCGACTCTTTGCGACCCCATGGACTTGCAGCAAGCCCAGCTTCCCTGTCCACCACTCAAGATTGCTCAAACTCATGTCCATCGAGTCAGTGATACCATCTAACCATCTCATCCTCTGTTGTCCCTTTCTCCTCCTGCCTTCAATCTTTCCCAGCATCAGGGGCTTTTCCAATGAGTCAGTTCTTCACATCAGGTGGCCAGAATATTGGAGCTTCAGCATCAGCATCAGTCCTTCCAATTAATATTCAGGACTGATTTCCTTTAGGATTGACTGGTTTGATATCTTTGCCCACAATGGGACTCTCAAGAGTCTTCTCCAACACCACAGTTCAAAAGTGCTCACCACAGTTCAATTCTTTGGCGCTAAGATTTCTTTATAGTCCAACTCTCACATCCATACATGACCACTGGAAAAACCATAGCCTTGACTAGATAGA
>NW_011483310.1:8268-9281 GCF_000754665.1 Bison bison bison
CCCAGTGTTTCTCATGATGTACTCTGCATATAAGTTAAATAAGCAGGATAACAATATACAGCCTTGACGTACTCCTTTTCCTATGTGGAACCAGTCTGTTTTCTAGTTTTAACTGTTACTTCCTGACTTGCATATAGGTTTCTCAAGAGGCAGGTCAGGTGGTCTGGTATTCTCATCTCTTTCAGACTTTTCCACACTTTATTGTGAGATTATCATATGGTTTTTCTCTTTCAATTTGTTATTGTGGTGTATCACATTGACTGATTTGCATATACTGAATAATCCTTGCATCCCTGGAATAAACCCAACTTGATCACGGTGTATCAGCTTTTTGATGTGTTGCTGAATTCGGTTTGCTAAAATCTTGTTGAGGATTTTTGCATCTATGTTCATCAATGATATATTGACCTGCAGTTTTCTTTTTGTGTGTGTTGTCTTTGTCTGATTTTGGTATCTTTGCCAGATATAGTAATCTTGGTTGTACATTTTTCCCTTTCAGTACTTTAAATATATCCTGCCATTCCTTTCTGGCCTGAAGAGTTTCTGCTGAAAGATCATCTATTAAACATATAGGGTTCCCCTTGTATGTTACTTATTGCTTCTCCCTTGTTGCTTTTAATATTCTTTCTTTGTGTTTAGTCTTTGTTAGTTTCATTCTTATGTGTCTTGGCATGTTTCTCCTTGGGATTATCCTGTATGGGACGCTTTTTGCCTCTTGGACTTGATTGGCTATTTCCTTTTCCATGTTGGGAAAAAATTAAAGTATAATCTCTTCAAAAATTTTCTCATACACTTTCTTTTTCTCTTCTTCTTCTGGAACCCCTATAATTTGAATATTGGTGTGTTTGATATTATCCCAGAGGTCTCTAAGACTATCCTCAGTTCTTTTCATTCTTTTTACTTTATTCTACTCTTCAGAAGTTATTATCACCATTTTATCTTCCAGCTCACTGATTCATTCTTCTGCTTCAGGTATTCTGCTCTTGTTTCCTTCTATAGTATTTTTAATATCA
>NW_011483310.1:12934-13634 GCF_000754665.1 Bison bison bison
GAAATGCTTATATTGACATAAATTCCATTACATATTTCTCAAAACCCAAAGCAAGGACTCTAGTCACAGGCTTGCAAAAATGTAATAACATATGGCTTTTGTTGCTATATTCTGCAATATCAGAGTATTTTTTTCCAAAAAAAAAAAAATTAATATAAGCATTGGAATTCTGCTAAAATTTCACAGGAAAAAATGAAGAGAGCATTTCAGGGGTTTTGTGTATTCATAAACTCTATATTATCTACAACTTGGTTTTCAAAGCATTATTATAAAATGTTTTGTATAATATGATTTTTACAATTTTGTATATATCATAGTAATTTTATTCGTAAAAATTAGAAAGGTAGATGCTGTTGCTGAAACTATCAGTTAAATGCATTATATTATGTTTTGATATAGGCATATTATCAAGGTACCATTTTTATAGTTACATATTCCCACTTTGATAATTGTTGAATAAATGTAATCAGATAACTATTGCTCACTCATTATAATACAAAATTATCATTGAACTAAAATTGCAGCAACTCATTTCAAAGAAGTCAGAGAGCAACTGTTTTATTAAAGACTTCATTACCAGGATAGCTCTTGAAAAGTTGTCCCACTTTCAGGGCAGCAAGTACTTTTTGAGTTTATATAACTTTTTTTATACCAAATAAATAATGCTGTAAGAAGCTATACTTCAACATATTTTCAGGAA
>NW_011483311.1:0-370 GCF_000754665.1 Bison bison bison
TCCAAAAAGCAAAACTTGAATTTTACAACTTCTGGCAACTATTTACATAACATTTACATTATATTTACAATCATTTACATAGTATTTACATTATATTAAGTAATAAGTAAAATATAAGGGATGATATGCATAAACTATGTGCAAATACTATACCATTGTATATAAGGGACTTGAGCATCCATGGATTTTGGTATCCAAGGGATGGGAGAAGGGGGAAAAGGGTTTGTGGTCCTTGAACCAATCCTCCATGGTAACCAAGGAAGGCCTGTAACTAGATAATTTTTTTTTTTGCAAGGAATTTGCCGACAATTGGGTAGGCTGACAAGTTTGAAAAGCCTAGGGAAGGAAATGGCAACTCACTCCAGTATTC
>NW_011483311.1:4753-5138 GCF_000754665.1 Bison bison bison
ATATTAAGAAGAGGTGGCAAGAATACACAGAACTATACAAAAAAGATCTTCATGACCCAGATAATCATTATGGTGTGATCACTCACCTAGAATCAGACATTCTCGAGTGTAAAGTAAAGTGGGCCTTAGGGAGCATCACTACTAACAAAGCTTATAGAAGTGATGGAATACCAGTTGAGCTATTTCAAATTCTAACAGATGATGCTGTGAAGGTGTTGCACTCAATATGCCAGCAAATTTGGAAAACTCTGCAGTCACCACAGGACTGGAAAAGTTCAGTTTTCATTCTAATCCCAAAGAAAGGTAATGCCAAAGAATGCTCAAACTACTGAACAATTGCACTCATCTCACACGCTAGCAAAGTAATGCTGAAAATTCTCCAAAC
>NW_011483312.1:0-383 GCF_000754665.1 Bison bison bison
AGAACTGGACATGGAACAACAGACTGGTTCCAAATAGGAAAAGGCTGTAAACATCAAGGCTGTATATTGTCACCCTGCTTATTTAACCTATATGCGGTGTACATCATGAGAAACGCTGGAAGGGAAGAAACACAAACTGGAATCAAGATTGCTGAGGGAAATATCAATAACCTCAGATATGAAGATGACACCAACCCTATGGCAGAAAGTGAAGAGGAACTAAAAAGCCTCTTGATGAAAGTGAAAGTGGAGAGTGAAAAAGTTGGCTTAAAGCTCAACATTCAGAAAACGAAGATCATGGCATCCGGTCCTATCACTTCATGGGAAATAGATGGGGAAACAGTGGAAACAGTGTCCGACTTTATTTTTGGGGGTCCAAAATC
>NW_011483312.1:483-1684 GCF_000754665.1 Bison bison bison
CTGGATGGCATCACTGACTCGATGGACGTGAGTTTGAGTGAACCCCGGGAGTTGGTGATGGACAGGGAGGCCTGACGTGCTGCGATTCATGGGGTCGCAAAGAGTCGGACACGACTGAGCGACTGAACTGAACTGACCTGATGAATTGTGACATTTTTGTTCTAGTTCTGTGAAAAATGTCATTGGTACTTTGATAGGGACTGCATTGAATCTGTAGATTGCATTTGGTAGTATAGTCATTTTCACAATATTGATTCTTCCAACCCAGAAGGTTGGAATATCTCTCCATCTGTCTATGTTGTCTTTGATTTCTTTCATCAGTGTTTTATAATATTCTCTATACAATTCTTTGTCTCCTGATGTAGATTCATTCTAGAAGTTTTATTCTTTTTGTTGTAATGGTGAATGGGATTGATTCCTTAATTTCTCTTTCTTATATTTCATTGTTCAGTTCAGTCACTCAGTCGTGTCCGGCTGTTTGTGACTCCACGGACTGCAGCACTGCAGGCCTCCCTGTCCTTCGCCAACTCCCAGAGTTTACTCAAACTCATTTACATTGAGTTGGTGATGCCATCCATCCATCTCATCCACTGTCATCCCCTTCCCCTTCTACCTTCAATCTTTCCCAACTTCAGGGTCTGTTCAAATGAGTCAGTTCTTCGCATGAGGTGGCCAAAGTACTGGAGTTTCAGCTTCAACATCAGTCCTTCCAATGAATATTCAGGATTGATTTCCTTTAGGATTGACTGGTTGGATCTCCTTTCAGTCCAAGGGACTCTCAGGAGTCTTCTCCAACACCACAGTACAAAATCATCAATTCTTCAGTGCTCAGCTTTCCTTATGGTCCAACTCTCACATCCATACATGACTACTAGAAAAACCACAGCTTTGACTAGACGAAACTTTGTTGACAAAGTAATGACTCTGCTTTTTAATATGCTTTCTATGTTGGTCATAACTTTTCTTACAAGGAGCAAGTGTCTCTTAATTTCATGGATACAGTCACCATCTGCAGTGATTTTGGAGCCCCGCATAAAATAAAAGTTTATCACTCTTTCCATTATTTCCCTAACTACTTGCCATGAAGTGACGGCACCAGATGCCATGATCTTAGTTTTCTGAATGTTGAGTTTTAAACCAACTTTTTCACTCTCCTCTTTCACTTTCATCAAGAGGCTCTTTAGTTCTTCACTTTCTGTCC
>NW_011483312.1:4759-6109 GCF_000754665.1 Bison bison bison
GACACGACTGAGCGACTGATCTGATCTGAAGGTAGTACTGTATTGCTATAAACTTCTCTCTCAGAACTGCTTTTGCTGCATTCCGTGAGTTTTGAGTTGTGTTTTCATTGACATTTTTTTCTAGGATCTTTTTGATTTCCCTTTGATTTCATCAGTAGCCTGTTGTTACTTAGAAATATATTGTTTAATTTCCATGTGCTTGTTTTTCTTTTCCTGTAATTGATATTTAGTTTCAAAACATTGTGTTCAGAAAAGACGCTTGATATGATTTCAGCTTGCTTAAATTTACTGAGGTTTGATTTGTGACTCAAGATTTTGTCTATCCTGGAGAAGTTTCCATGTGCACTTGAGAAGAAGGTGCATTCTTCTACATTTGGATGGAATGTTCTGAAGTTAACAATGAGATCCCTCTGATCCAATGTGTCATATAAGTCTTGTGTTTCCTTATTAATTTTTTTTGGATGGTCTGTCCATTGGTGTAAGTGGGGTGTTAAAGTCTCCTTCTATTATTGGGTTACTTTCAGTTTCTACTTTTTTGTCTGTTAGTGTTTGTCTTACATATTGAGGTGTCCCTATGTTGAATGCATATTTACAATTGTTTTGTTTGATATGCGGATTCCTACTCCAGCTGTCTTTTGATTTCCTTTTGCATGGAATATATTTTCTATCCTCTCACTTTCAGTCTATATGTATCTTTAGGTCTGAAGTGGGTTTTTTGTAGACAGCATATATATGTTTGTTTGTTTGTTTGTTTTTGATCCGTTCTGCCAGCCTCTGTATTTTGGTTGCAGCATTTATTCCATTTACATTTAAAGTAATTATTGGTATGTATGTTCCTATTGCCATTTTCTTAAGCATTTTGGTTTCTTTTTGTAGACCTTTATCTTCTCTTGTACTTCCTGAGTATATAAGTCCCTTTGAATTTAGTTTTCTTTCTTTGTGTTTCAGTTCAGTTCAGTTCAATTCAGTCGCTCAGTCGTGTCTGACTCTTTGTGACTGCATGAATCGCAGCATGCCAGGCCTCCCTGTCCATCACCAACTCCCAGAGTTTACTCAAACTCATGTCCATCAAGTTGGTGATGTCATCCAGCCAGCTCATCCTCTGCCCTCCCCTTCTCTTCCTGTCCCCAATCCCTCCCAGCATCAGAGTCTTTTCCAATGAGTCAACTCTTCACATGAGGTGGCCAACGTATTGGAGTTTCAGCTTCAACATCAGTCCTTCCAATGAACACCCAGGACTGATCTTTAGAATGGACTGGTTGGATCTCCTTGCAGTCCAAGGAACTCTCAAGAGTCTTCTCCAACACCACAGTTAGAAAGCATCAATTCTTCAGTGCTCAGCTTTCTTCA
>NW_011483313.1:0-526 GCF_000754665.1 Bison bison bison
ACACCGCTCACCCCTTCAGGATGATTCCCTGGCTGCTCGAGCTGGACTCTGGCACCCAAGTCATTCCATGCCGAAGCACTAACTGGTAATACTCAGCCCACTGTACCAGCTCCCTGTCTTCACACTGACAACCTTTGTCGTTTGCAGTAGGGATTAAATTCAGAGTGAAAATGTTCAAGTATACTTCTTTCTTCAGAAAAAAAAAGTCCTGTAGACAATATTTTATTAGAGCTAGGCAAATAGTTGTGTGTGGAAAAATGTTCTTATTTTAGGAATAAGAGGACTATAAATCCTGAGGCAATTATCTTTAGGAAAACAGCAAAGTAATAGAAGAAGGAGTATTATCTTACCTTTAATGACTTTTTGTAATATCAAAATAAATCATTACTGACTGAGCTGAGAGGTAATTTCAATATTATAAACAAATCAGTATAACAATTAAGTTATCAGGAATGAAATCAAACTAAATATAAAAACTATTCTTCAATAACTCTAGATGGCTTTGCCCTTTCAGTAGGAGACTGAA
>NW_011483313.1:4789-5142 GCF_000754665.1 Bison bison bison
GGTTGTTTCTGTCTGTCTGTACGGAAAAAGTAGTATCTAACAGGCATAAAAACTAAAGTGATCAGAACCATGTTTGTAAGATATAAATAGTTTTGTATATGGCTTTTTTCACATAAGCACTTTTGTAATGCCAATTAAAATTCTCCAATAAATGGAATTTTGGGGATATCTCACAGACAGTGAAACCATCCAGTGGAGAGACTGATTTATTAACCTGAATACTCAATAATAGGATAATGCTTTGTTTCTAATTTTTGATGATTATTTTGAAATATAGGATTAATTTACTATTATAAGTTATTACAAAATATTAGCTATAGTTCCCTGTTCAATAAAAATATGATTAATATTCT
>NW_011483314.1:0-611 GCF_000754665.1 Bison bison bison
CCATCCCTCTGGGTCGTCCCAGTGCATCAAGTTTGGTTCTTTGGTCACATTTAACTAGAGTGTGTGCATGCATGCATGCTCAGTTGCTCAGTTATGTCCAACTTTTTGCAACCCTATGGACTGTAACCCACCAGGCTCCTCTGTCCATGGGATTCTCCAGGCAGAAATACTGGAGTGTATTGCCATTTCCTCCTCCAGGGGATCTTCCTGACTCAGGAATCAAACCTACATCTCCTAAGTCTCCTGCATTGCATTGGCAGGCGGATTCTTTACCACTGAGACACCTGGGAAGCCCTAATGTGTGTGATTTGAAGTTACTGCTCTACTCCAGTTTTTCTTAAAGGGGCTTCACTTATTTTTTGCCCTGTAAAGTAGTGTCCTTTATCCTTCATATTCTAGAATACAATGGTTCTTTTTATTGCCTCTCACTGAATACTGTGGCAAAGTCCTTACTCTCAACTCTGGAACCCTATTCTTTGAGCTAAAGACCAAAGGGCCTCAGAGTATCCAAAGGTACTAAAATCTCTTTTTAGGAATAAAAAGAAAAGAAATGAAAATACTTTATAAGGTATATTTTAGATGACAGGGTTCATGTCTTATTTCACAAGCAC
>NW_011483314.1:4884-5235 GCF_000754665.1 Bison bison bison
CAGAATATTTTCATCATTGAAAATTCAAAATACCTTGTTGATAAGACACTGAAAGTGAAAGTTGCTCAGTTGTGATCCCATGGACTATACAGTCCAGGGAATTCTTTAGGTCAGAATACTGGAGTGGGTAGCTTTTCCCTTCTCCAGGGGATCTCCCAACCCAGGGATCAAACTCAAGTCTCCCTCATTGCAGGCAGATTCTTTACCACCTGAGCCACAAGGGAAGCCCAGTAAGACACTAGTAATGATGTACAAACCATTTTCAGAGGAAAAAAAAAGAGGACAAATTTAAATAACCAAGCAACAAAAGACGACCTGGAGCTTTGTACAGGGTTAGAATTTTCTACTATT
>NW_011483315.1:0-446 GCF_000754665.1 Bison bison bison
AACTCTGGGAGTTGGTGATGGACAGGGAGGCCTGGCCTGCTGCAATTCATGGGGTCACGAAAGAGTCGGACACGACTGGAGCAACTGAACTGAACTGATTGTGTTGGTTTCTGCCATACAGCAACATCAATCAGCCGTAGGTAGACACATGCCCCCTCCCACCTTAACCTCCATCTCACTTCCCACCCCATTGCTTTTTCAGTAGCGTTTTGTTAAATTTCCACATATTTGTCATTTTTTTAGGTTTTCTTCCTGTTATTAATTTCTGTTTAGTTTCATACCATTGGAGTCAGGAAAGATACTTGATATATTTTCAGTATTGAATTTGTTAAGTTTTCCTTTGTGCCAAACATATTATTCATCTTAGAGAATATTACACGAGCTCTTAAGAATATGAATTGCTGCTATATCTATTAGGTTCATTTGATCTAAGTTGTTGTTCAAGT
>NW_011483315.1:4122-5268 GCF_000754665.1 Bison bison bison
CCATCATGTCCATCGAGTCCGTGATGCCATCCAGCCATGTCATCCATACCTATAACTCTCCGGTGTCCTGTTGTTCAGATGTTAGCCACTAGATGGCGGGCTAGGAAGTGAAAGTGAAGTCCCTCAGTCGTGTCAGACTTCCCTGGTGGCTCAGATGGTAAAAGCGTCTGCCTACAATGCAGGAGAATGGGGTTCGATCCTTGGTCTGGGAAGATCCCCTGGAGAAGGAAACGGCAACCCATTCCAGTATTCTTGTCTGGAAAATCCCATGGACAAAGGAGCCTGGTAGGCTACAGTCCATGGGGTCGCAAAGAGTCTAACACGACTGAGCGACTTCACTTTCTTTTTCATACCTATAACTAACCTGGTTAGGTGAAAATGTACTCTGAGATGACTGCCTAACAAGGAGTTCCAAGGAGCCTATTTCTTTCTGAAAACTCTAGTGTTAGATGAAGGAAATGTTGATTGAATACAACAAAAGCAACCAACATGTTTTTCAACTAACTTTCCATCTACAATTGGCTGGCTTTCTGAGGCAGAAAATACACCTTTGGTCAAGAGGCTCACATTTCAATATTAACACACAGAATTTTTCCTAACAGTGTAGAGACTCAAACAGGACACATTGGATGCTTCTTTGGGAACACTGGTGTGATCTGAGAGTTCTGGGACTAGTTAGTATTGTACCTATAACTAATCTGGTTAGGTGAAAACACACTCTGGGATAACCTCCTAATAAAGAGTTCCAAGCAGCTTCTTAACTTTCGGGAAATTCACAGTTTAGCTTAAGGAAATTGTTGAGTGAATGCAACAAGAGCAAAGTGTTTTTCAACTAAGTTTCAGTCTACAACTAACTTTCTTTCTGAGCTGTAGTCAAGAGACTCAATTCACACAAAGCATGTTACTGAAGAGTGTAGAGACTCAAACAGGGAACACTGGACAATTCTTTGTGAACACTGATTTGAGCTGAGTGTTCTGTGACTAGTTAGTACTATACATATACTAACCATGTTCTCTGAGAGTACCTCCTAACAAGGAGCTCCAAGCAGACTGTTACTTGCTGAAAACCTAAGCATTAAAATAAGGAAGTTGTTGAGCTGAATAGCATAAAAACAACCAAAGTGTTTTTCTCCTAACTTTCAGTCT
>NW_011483315.1:8925-9995 GCF_000754665.1 Bison bison bison
CAGAAATAGATGTTTTTCTGGAACTCTCTTGCTTTTTCGATGATCCAGCAGATGTTGGCAATTTGATCTCTGGTTCCTCTGCCTTTTCTAAAACCAGCTTGAACATCTGGAAGTTCATGGTTCATGTATTGCTGAAACCTGGCTTGGAGAATTTTGAGCATTACTTTACTAGCGTGTGAGATGAGTACAATTGTGTGGTAGTTTGAGCATTCTTTGGCATTGCCTTTCTTTGGGATTGGAATGAAAACTGACCTTTTCCAGTCCTGTGGCCACTGCTGAGTTTTCCAAATTTTCTGGCATATTGAGTGCAGCACTTTCACAGCATCATCTTTCAGGATTTGAAATAGCTCCACTGGAATTCCATCACCTCCACTAGCTTTGTTTGTAGTAATGCTTTCTAAGGCCCACTTGACTTCACATTCCAGGATGTCTGGCTCTAGGTAAGTGATCACTCCATCATGATTATCTGAGTCATGAAGATCTTTTTTGTACAGTTCTTCTGTGAATTCTTGCCGCCTCTTCTTAATATCTTCTTAATATCTTCTGCTTCTGTTAGGTCCATACCATTTCTGTCCTTTATTGAGCCCATCTTTGCCTTTGCTAGATCTCTAGCCTTTCCCATTCTGTTGTTTTCTTTGCATTAATCGCTGAGGAAGGCTTCTTATGTCTCCTTGCTATTCTTTGAAACTCTGCATTCAGATGCTTATATGTTTCTTTTTCTCCTTTGCGTTTTGCTTCTCTTCTTTTCATAGCTATTTGTAAGGCCTCCTAAGACAGCCATTTTGCCTTTTTGCATTTCTTTTCCACGGGGATGGTCTTGATCCCTGTCTGCTGTACAATGTTACGAACCTCTGTCCATAGTTCATCAGGCACTCTGTCTATCAGATCTAGTCCCTTAAATCTATTTCTCACTTCCACTGTATAATCATAAGGGATTTGATTTAGGTCAAAGCCTGTTGATGAAAGTGAAAGTGGAGAGTGAAAAAGTTGGCTTAAAGCTCAACATTCAGAAAACGAAGATCATGGCATCCAGTCCCACCACTTCATGGGAAATAGATGGGGAAACAGTG
>NW_011483315.1:12947-14778 GCF_000754665.1 Bison bison bison
CCTTCCAGTTCATTCCCACAGATTCCACAGAAAGAATATCTAAGGAATTGAGGCAGAAGCCACTGGAGAGCCTCCTCTGGTCCACTAAGAGCTAACTCTATCAAAGGAATAAGCCCCTTGTACTTCCAATCTGGCCAGATCCTGGGATTCCTGATCTGTGTCCTCAAAACTTTATGGTCACCATAAGTGCTCCTATCCACATAGATTGGAGGTGCAACCATGACCTGACTCACTTTCAGGTCACTAATCCCTGAGGTGGGCAGCTAAGAAAGCAACCTCTAGCCTGAGAGAGGATCTTGCTCCTGAACATGCTCCTAGTAAGGCTAGGCACTTCCAAACTTGAGGTCTAAGTAAAAGTACATAGCTACAGCATGGATCACAAGTCCCTTGAAAGTCTATGATCTGACAGATTGGGTTAGTAGTTTCAATTCCCAGGCAGTTATGAAATGGTCAAAGAGACCAGAAATTTTGACTGAAAAAGGTGAGTTTGATCCACATGCCTCGTCCATCTCTGGCTGCTCCCTTGTAGGAGACGTTGGGTGCCTCTTGACATTAGCAGGTCGGTATAATCCCCTGACAGGGTTTCTGTCATAAACTGTATGAGGTCACCACAGAACTGCAGATTAGGATACGCCATTTGCTTCAAACCTGTTTGAGCATCTCTTTCAATCAATTGCACATGCAGGTACACTATACAGTTAGTAAAGCAGAAAATGTGTTTACTAGGAAACCAAAGAACTAGAACTCCAAGCGTCCGTACTCTGTCCTAAAGAATCCTGGACCAGCCCAAAGATAAAAAGTTGTGGTTGCAAGCTGTGTACTACTCCAGGATTCCTAACTTCTGGAGGAGAGGATTTTGATCAGGGGCCACAGACGAGGTTTGACTACTTGGAGCTTTTTGTGTAGCAACATTTTGTTAAAGTATAATATAGATAAGGAAAGTTTCTGACACAGACATAAGAAGGGGACAGAAAGAGTGCTCCCTTGCTAGTTTTTAGCAAGGTGTTTTATGTCCATTAGCAAGCTGCTAATCATATAAAAGAAACACCTCAAGGCTGAGGGTGTTTCATGGGGCCCCTCTCCCACAATATGCATTTTTGAGATAGAATGGCACAAGGTGTGTCATCCCTGGCCATAAAACAATTGATGTGAATACTGGTTTGTTGAACCATTATCAGTCCAAGGTTTGAGAAAAGGAAAAAAAAAAAAAAAAGATTAGTCTTAGGCAGAACCAAAAGGAATATTCCAAAGCAAATACATGGTTTTATTAACATAACTTAAAAAAAAATTAAGAATTTCAGTAAGAAAAATGCATTGCTTCCATCAAGGTTTGAGAAAAGTTAAGTTCAGGCAGACCCAGATGTCGTCAACAGAGAAGGGAAAAAAAATCTGTCACTTGCAGTTTATTTCCTCCTGCTGCATGGGAACCTCTGGCCTCACTACCAAGGCTGTTACCACTCTTGAAAGTGTTGTATGCTTGAGTTTACAGTCTTGTTTACATGAGAAAACTCAAGCATACAATTAAGGAAGTTGTTGAAATGAATACTACAAGAGCAACCAAAATGTTTTTCAACTATCTTTCAGTGTACAACTAACTAGCTTTCTGATGCATAAAACACACTTTTAGTCAAGAGGCTGTGATTTCAAGAATCATGAACAGCATGTTTCTGAACAGAGTAGAGACTGAAACAGGACACACTGGATTGTTTCTTTGTGAACATTGATTGAGCTCAGAGTTCTGACTAGTTAGTACTATACCTATAACTAACCTGGTTAGGGGAAAATGTACTCTGAGATGATAGCCTAACAAGGAGTACCAGCCTGCTTCATT
>NW_011483315.1:14878-15716 GCF_000754665.1 Bison bison bison
TGACTCTGCATCTAACTAGTTTTCCAAGCAGAAAATAAACATTTAGTCAAGAGGCTTTGATTTCAAGATTCAAACACATGTTTTTGAAAAGTGTAGAGACTGAAACAGAACACACTGTATCTTTTGTGAATACTGGTTTGAGCTGAGTTCTGTGACTAGTTAGTACTATACCTGAAATTAGCCTGATAAGGTGAAAATGTACTCTGAGATGACCTGCTAACAATGAGTTCCAAAGACTGTTTCTGTCAGAAAATTAAAGCATATGAGTAAGGAAGTTGTTGAACTGAATAATACAAAAGCAACCAAAGTGGCTTTCAACTAACTTTCAGTCTACAACTAACTCACCTTCAAAGCAGAAAATATACCTTTAGTCAAGAGACTCTGACTATAAGATTCACACACAGCATGTTTCTGAACAGAGACTCAAATAGGATACACTGGTTCCTTCACTGTGAAAACTGTTTTGAGTCAAGAGTTCTGTGATTAGTTAACATGATACCTATAACTAACCTGGTTAGGTAAAAATGTACTTTGATTTGATGTCCTAACAAGAAATCCAAACAGCCTGCTTCCTTCAGAAAACTCAGAGGTTAGATTAAGGAAGTTTTTGAACTGAATACAACAAAAGCAACCAGAATGTTTTTCAACTAACTTTCAGTCTACAACTAAATAGATTTCCAAGTCATAAAATACAGCTTTTGTCTAGAGACCAGGATTTCAATATCCACACAAAACATGCTTCTGAATGGTATAGAGACTCAAAGAAGACACACTGGATCCAATTCTGAAAAATGGTTTGAGCCCATAGTTCTGTGACTAGTTAGTACTATACCTGAAA
>NW_011483315.1:18145-20695 GCF_000754665.1 Bison bison bison
GTGGCACCAGGCCCATCACCCACAACATGCATGTTGAGATAGCATTGGCACAAGGTGAGTCTTCTCAGGCCATGAGAAAATTGACATGAATCTTGAAGAAAGACAGATTTCCAAGCAAATACATACATAGTTTGTTAACAAAGCTTAAGAAAACATTTCCATGAGAAAAATGCATCGGTTAGCTCCAGGCTTGAGATAAAGTTCAAGCGGAACCAGGTGTCACCATGGCAACACAGGATTAGAAGACAAAAGAAAAGGAAAGTCTGCCAATTGCAGTTGATTTCCTCCTGCTGCTTGGGGACTTCTGGCCTCCCTATCGAGGCTATTAACACTCTCATTCCCCCCTTTTCTTTAAGGAAAATCCACAGTAATAGCAAGTCCATCCCTTTTCATCTGTGTGCCTCTGGGCATTTTTCTTCACCCTGTTTCAGAGTAGACTTGAAAGCCATCCATTTCAGATCTTCAGCCTTTCCTGTTTTTTTATGGGCTTCAGTCTTTTATGTTCATAAAACATCCCTGGGCTTTTATGTTCATAAAATCCCTTTATGACTCATTACTTCTACTGCTGTCAGGATTGTACTCAGGAATGTGCACAGGAAGACAAATACTTCCCCTAGTAGTCCTAGCTTGGGAGGCATTCCAGAAGGCTACTCTGTTGCACTCTGAGTGGCATCAGAGGAGAAGCAGAAATCATTTTTTTATGAAAAAAGACTGGGCTTCAGTCTTTCCTGGTCTTTTTCTTCCTTTTCTCTTCCTCCTCCCTGCCATAATAAACTGTCTGAGCCAGTTGCAACAGGTTCTCTAAGAGTGATTTGGTCAATACACCTGTTTTAGTAGCTTACAGCAGATATCTGGAGTCGACTGAGTGAGAAATCGATATTTTAAGATGACAAAGACTCACCTTCAGGTTGCTGACCCCTGAGGCAGGCAGCCAAAAGTGTGATCTCTAGCCTGAGAAACGTTCCTGGAGCTAGAACTCCACCTCACTCGCAAAGGTACTCTTGTAACTTTAGGCTCCTATTAAGGCTAGGTGCTTCCAAACTTGGGATCTAAGTAAAAGTACATGGTAACAGCATGGATCACAAGTCCCTTGAAAGTCTATGATCTGACAGTAGTTCTAATTCCCAGGCAGTTATGAAATGGTAAAAGAGACTGGAAAGTTTGAGAAAGGAGAGTTCAGGGTCCACATGCTTTGTCCAACTCTGGCCTCTCCCCCTAGGAGACTTTGCATGGCTCTTGACCTTGACATGTCAGTATAATCCCTCAACAGTGTCTCTGCCATAAGCCATATGAGGTCGCCATGAAATTGCAGATTAAGACACAACTCTTGCTTCACATTTGTTTGTGCATCTCTTTCAGTCAATCACACAGCCAGGCACACTGTAGATTTAGTCAAGTAATGCAGAAAATGTAAGGAAATGTCAAGGAGCACATTAGGGAGCTAACTGTATCTCTAGCTCCAGTGACATGTCTCAGACTGGAAATCACCATCCTGACCCCAGAGGCCCACAGGCAAGTTCTTGTCATGGCTATGCCTCTGAACCAAATGAACGAATTTGGTTAACTCCAGCCAGGGAAAGAAGCTTAGGTGGAAGAACTGTCTCCACCCCCATCTAGAGCAGGGAGGAATGCTTCTGGTAGTAAAAAAGCTGTGGCACTGGGTGCCCCCTTTTGTCTTTCTTACAGATGGGAGCCTGTAGTTCTAGAATCACCCCTTTGAATTGTATCTTGAAAAACTGGGATAAGTTTGATCCATAGAGCCTAAAAAGTCCCTTATATACAGGCTTTCTTTGCCTTAACAGAAGACCTCACCTCCCCAGAGAGACAATCCCTGCTGGGACAACATCTTATCAGGCAGTCTATCCCTGTCATTAGAGCCAATTTGAACATTCTCTGGTTTAACTTTCAACTATGAAACTATGACTACAAAAAGGAGAGATGACATTGTTGACACCTAACGGCCATGACTCCTGAGAAAACTTGCTAAAATGAAATATTTTTGAAATTGCAAAACTGATTATTTTTGCAGGTGCAATTAGGAAAAAGCTGGCTTGCTAAAATACTTTCTTTGTAGCTCCAGCCCTGCCTGAGAAACAAAAACATGCCTGGGGAAAAACCTAAAGTTAAGTCTTATGTCCTTGAGATACACAGCCCACTCTGCCTGGGACTCCAGCCATGAGCAAATTGGTAGAAATTCAAGCCAGGGGTAAAAAACAGGCAAAGAGACATATTAGATTTCAAGTGAAAAACTGAGTTCTCTATCCAGATTTGTGCGTGTCTTAGTGTGTGTCTTCATCCTTGGACAATATTGCTGAAGGCTAATTGGGCTAAAGAGAAGTAAGTGCTTACAAATCAAACAATGCTGAGTTAAGTAAAATTAAACTAAAATGAATTCCACGCTTGTGAGAACTGGGAAATATTCACTATTGAATTGATATATGGTGTTGATGTTTGTTTATTGATCTAATTAGCATAGACATTATGAATATACTTTTGCAA
Source organism: Bison bison bison (assembly GCF_000754665.1). NCBI lineage: Eukaryota > Metazoa > Chordata > Mammalia > Artiodactyla > Bovidae > Bison > Bison bison. The sequence continues at coordinate 20,645 of NW_011483315.1, forward strand.
ATGATATAGCTTTGGGTGATTTATATTTACCAATCTACAAAATGATGATAT
>NW_011483315.1:23360-26236 GCF_000754665.1 Bison bison bison
GTTACAAATGATTCTTCATTTTCCTACAATTTCTACTGCCTTCTCCAGCTATTATTTGGGGCCCCTGAATTATAAACCCTAAATAAAAGATTAAGGGGAATAAGTTGCTTCAACAACTTAGGGTTGGCACCTCTCACCCACAGGAAGCAGTTACAGACATATTTTTTTTCCACTCCTTTCCCCTCAGCAACAATATTCTCCTCAAAGAAAAAGAGGGGAATGAGAAAGTTAACCTAGCAAGGTTGACAAAGAGTCCAAGCCTAAGCCTCCTTTAAGGAGGAGGTAAACATTCTTCTATTTCACATTCTTTTGCCTTAGACAAGTAGGCTTCATAGGCAGCAGTATCTCTGGTTCAAGGAGATGTCTTTTTTGAGAATTGGATGCATGTTATGGGAGACAGTTAGGGTAAACCTTCCACAGCCTTGAGCTCTGGGTTAACCTATTCCTTCTGGCTAATCTCATCCTGATGTCAATACAAGATTTATGTTATGGGAAAGAGTCTGGGCAATTTTTTCATAGCGTTGAGCTGTTTTCTTTCTATTCACAGCAGTTAACAGAAAAGTTATATAAGGCCCTGATAAAATAGTGAGGCGGGTACATTCCTGACCCATTCCAGTGCCTCTTACAGGAAATTTATCTATCCCTTTTACTCTAATAAAAGGTAGACAAAGCACTGAATGACTGAAACTGTCTTTGGAACTGGAGTTAAAACTTCCTGGGAGACCACGAATCCATTGGCAGCATTCACTGTAAGCTATCAGTTTGAGTGGAGACATCTGTGACTAATTAGTACTCTACCTATAACTAACCTGGGTAGAAGAAAAGGTCCACTGAGATGACTGCTTAAAAAGTAGTTCCAAGTGGCCTGTTTCTTTAAGAAAACTAAACTGTTAGGCTAAGTAAGTTGTTGACTGAATACAACAAATGCGACAAAAGTGTTTTGCAACTACCTTTCAGTCTGCAACTACCTACCTTTCCAAGGCAGAAAATACACTTTTTCCCAAGAGGTTCCAATTTCAAGATTCACAAACAGTGTTTCTGAAGTGTGTAGAAACTCAAACAAGACACACTAGATTCTTTGTGAACATTTGTTTGAGCTGAGAGCTCTGTGAATAGTTAATATTATACCTCTAAATAAACTTGTCAGGTGACAAAGTACTCTGACGTGAACTCCTAACAAGTAGTTCAAAGCAGAATTTTTCTTTTAAAAAACTCAAGAGTTTGACTAAGGAAGTTGTTGAAGTGAATACTACGAAAGCAACCAAAGTGGTTTTCAATTGAATTTCAATCTACAAATAACTACATTTCTGTGGCAGAACATACAGCAATAACAAAGAGACTCTGATGTCAAGATTCACAGGTAGGATGTTTCTAAACTGTGTAGACAATAAAACAGAAGACACTGGATCCTTCTTCGTGATTTCTGCTTTGAACAGAGAATTCCATGACTAGTTAGTGCTATCTGTATACTTATCCTTGTTAGGTGAAAATGCACTCTGAGATGACCTCCTAACAAGGAGTGCCAAGCAGCCTGTTTCCTCCAGAAAACTCAAGATAAAGATTTAGGGAGTTGTTGAACTGAATACAACAAAGGCATTTAAGTGTTTTTCAACTAACTTTAAGTCTACAACTAATGAGCTTTCTGAGGCCAAAAATAAACTTTAACCAAGATACTCAGATTTCAATATTCACACACAGCTTGTTTTTGATTACTGTACAGACTAAATAGGAACCACTGAATACATCTTGGTGAACACTGTTTTGAGACAAGAGTTCTCTGACTAGTTAATTCTATACCTATAACTAGCCTGTTTAGGTGAAAATATACTCTGAAATGTGCTCCTAATAAGGAGTTCCAAGCAGCCTGTTATGTTCAGAAAACTCATGAGTTAGACTAAGGAAGTTGTGGAACTGAATACAACAGAAGCAACCAAAATGATTTTCAACTAACTTTCAATCTGCAACTAACTAGCTTTCTGAGGCAGAAACTACAGCTTTAGCCAACAGGCTGTGATTTCAAGGTTCACTCACAGTGTGTTGCTCAACCAGTGCAGAGGCTCAAACAGGACACACTGGGTGCTGCTTTGTGAACATTGGTTTGAAGTGAGAGTTCTGTGTCTAGTTAATATTATAATTATAAGTATCTTGATTTTGTGAAAATGTACTCTTTGTAAATCTCCCAACAAGGAGTTCCAAGCAACCTGTTTCTTTTAGAAAACTCAAGCTTTACACCAAGTATGTTGTTGACTGACTGAAAATAACAATAACAAAGAAAAACCATTTCAACAAATATTCACTCTGAAACTAACTAACTTTTTGAGGCAGGAAATACAGCTTTAGCCAAGAGGCTTGTGTTACAAGATTCACACACAGCATGATTCTGAACAGTGTAGAGACTCAAAAAGGACACACTGGATCTTTCGTTTTGAACACTGGTTTGTCCAAGATTTCTGTGACTATACATGTACTATACATGTACTCTGAGATGACCTCTTAACAAGGGATCCAAACAGTCTCTTTCCTACAAAAACTAAAACATCAGATTAAGGAAGTTGTTGACTGAATACAAAAGAAGCAAACAAAGTGTTTTTAGCCAACTTTCAGTCTACAACTAACTAGCCTACTGAGGAAGAAAATACAGCTTTAGCCAGAAGACTTGGATTTAAAGATTCACAGGCAGCAACTTCTGACCAGTGCAAAGACTCAAGAAAAACACACTGGATGGAGAACAAGATGGTGGGGGAGTAGGTGGACATGGAGTACATCTCTCTCCATGGATACAACATGAATACACCTTCAGACACAGAAGTACATGCAGAACACCAGCTGAGAGCTGCCAGGAGTACCTGAGCAGTGGAAAAGAATATACAGAATCA
>NW_011483315.1:29641-30165 GCF_000754665.1 Bison bison bison
GGAGAAATTGATAGTAACACAATCATAGTAGGAGACTTTAACATCCCACTCACACCAATGGACAGATGATTAAAACAATATTAATAAGGAAACACAAGTCTTAAATGATACATTAGATGAGATAGATCTCATTGATATTGTCAGGACAATCCATCCAAATGCAGAAGAAAACACCTTCTTCTCAAGTGCATATGGAACATTCTCCAGGATAGACCACATCTTGGATCACAAACCAAACCTCAGTAAATTTAAGAAAGTTGAAATTATGTCAGTCACCTTATCCAATCACAATTCTATGAGATTAGATATCAATTGCAAGAAAAAAACTGCAAGACACACAGACACATGGAGATTAAACAATGAGTTTTAAAATTACCAACAGGTTACTGAAGAAATCAAAAGGGAAGTCAAAAAATTTCTTGAAACAAATGGCAATGAAAACATGACAACTCAAAACATGGGATGCAGCAAAAGTGGTTCTAAGAGGGAAGTTTATAGCCATACAATCCTATCTCAAGAAACAA
>NW_011483316.1:0-330 GCF_000754665.1 Bison bison bison
TTTCAGCTTCAGCATCAGTCCTTCCAATGAATATTCAGAACTGATTTCCTTTAGGATGGACTGGTTGGATCTCCTTGCAGTCCAAGGGACTCTCAAGAGTCTTTTCCAACACCACAGTTCAAAACCATCAATTCTTCAGTGCTCAGCTTTATAGTACAAATCTCACATCTATACATGACTACTGGAAAAACCATAGCTTTGACTAGATGGACCTTTGTTGGCAAGTAATGATTCTGCTTTTTAATATGCTGTCTAGGTTGGTCATAGCTTTTCTTCCAAGTAGCAAGCGTCTTTTAATTTCATGGCTGCAGTCACCATCTGCAGTGATTT
>NW_011483316.1:430-1094 GCF_000754665.1 Bison bison bison
GTAGAGTTATAACAATAAAGGGAACACTAACACAAAAGTTCAAACTTTCTAAGTATCAAGGCTACTCAAATGGAGGAGGAAGAGATGAAGAAAAATGAAAATGGTAAATATGCAAGCAAATGTAAATGAACATTAAATGCATAAAACAAAAGGATCGGAAAATACAGAGGGGTGTGAGAGACACAGTGGATGCGGACAGAAATGCACATTTCACTACGACCCCAGCAGAGGAGGAAAGAAAGAATGAGAAGAAATAGTCAAAGAAGTAATGGTTGAGAACTTTTGCAAAATTGATGAAAGACATCACTCTATAGATTCAAGAAAACTTGTGAATCCCAAGGAGAATCCATCACTTCCCTTCAGTTGCTCAGTCGTGTCTGACTCTTTGCAACCCCATGGACTGCAGCACACCAGGCCTCCCTGTCCATCACCATCTCCCAGAGTTTACTCAAACTCATATCCATTGAGTCAGTGATGCCATCCAACCATCTCATCCTCTGTCGTCCCCTTCTCCTCCTGCCTTCAATCTTTCCCAGCATCAGGGTCTTTTCCGATGAGTCAGTTCTTCACATCAGGTGGCCAAAGTATTGGCATTTCAGCTTCAGCATCAGTCCTTCCAATGAATATTCAGAACTGATTTCCTTTAGGATGGACTGGTTGGATC
>NW_011483316.1:1194-3010 GCF_000754665.1 Bison bison bison
GTCACCATCTGCAGTGATTTTGGAGCCCCCAAAAATGAAGTCTGTCACTGTTTCCACTGTTTCCCCATCTATTTGCCATGAAGTGATGGGACCAGATGCCATGATCTTAGTTTTCTGAATGTTGAGTTTTAAACCAACTTTTTCACTCTCCTCTTTCACTTCATCAATAGGCTTTTTAGTTCCTCTTCACTTTCTGCCATAAGTATGGTGTCATCTGCATATCTGAGGTTATTGATATTTCTCCCGGCAATCTTGATTCCAGGTGGTACTTCATCCAGCCCAGCATTTCCCATGATGTACTCTGCATATAAGTTAAATAAGCAGGGTGACAATATCCAGCCTTGACATACTCCTTTCCCTATTTGGAACCAAAATCAGATTGATTATATTCTTTGCAGCCAAAGATGGAGAAGCTCTATACAGTCAGCAAAAACAAGAGTGGGAGCTGACTGTGGCTCAGATCATCAGCTCCTTATTGCCAAATTCAGACTGAAATTGAAGAAAGTAGGGAAAACCAAGAAGAATAAATCAGAATAAATCTACAACTAGACATTCACAGTATAAACCTCTTTAAAAATCTGCAATAAAGAGAAAATCATAAGAAGCCACAGAAATAAAGAAGGCTGTTGGGTTTTCACACAAAAAACAATGAAATGGTGCCTTTGAAGTGCTAAAAATAATAATAGTAACAGTCTACTAGAATTTTCAGATAGATGAGGTGGGTATTAGGAAACTATATACTCTTTACAAGAAATGCACCTAAAACATAAATATACTTAAAAGTTGAAAGTAAAGAATAGATAAACAGCATAAAATACTAATCGAAGCAAAGCTTGGGTAGCTATGTTAATATCAGAAAATAAACTTTAAAGCAAAAAGCATTACTAGACATAAAAAGAAACACTTCATATTGATAAAGTAACCCATATATCAGGAATAATAATAATTCTAAATTTTTATGTACTTAATAAAGTAGCCTCAAAATACATAAAGCAAACACTTTCAAATAAACGAAGAAAAGTAGACAATTACACATCATGGGAGATTCTGATACACTCTCTCTGGGTAATTAAATAGAGCAGTCACCTGAAAGTCAGTCTGGATATATAGAATATTTTATCAACATGGCCAACAAAACTGAGACTTGGTTGCTTCTTACAACACCACACATTCTTCCCAAACGCACTGAGTATTTATAAAAATTAACCATATACTGAGCCAGAAAGGAATTCTCAAAAATGTGAAAGGGCTGACATCATGAAGGGTAGTGAAGCAGATTGTATTAAAAACAAAAAAAGCTACAACAGTATTTCTGTCTAAGATCACCCAGAACCTGTGAAGAGGTGGAGTCCAGCTCCCCTTACTTGGAACCCGGCAGGTCTTCGCCTTCGAGGACCAGACCTGGTGGGACTGGTGCTGAGACACCCGGGGCTGGGTCGCAGAGCTGACGCCGCCCAGCTGGCTCCTTCTCAGACCGTCTTGCCCTGAGAACCCAGCCTCAGTGTCGTGAGAAAGCGAGGACATGCAGCGAGGACACGAGCGAGGCCCCGTGACGGTGCTCAGACCCAGCTAAGGCCCTGACTGACGCGTGAAGTACTAGCTGTGCACGTGGATGAGACTTCAGACAATTCCGGGGTTTCCATGGTGGCTCAGTTGTAAAGAATCTGCCTGCCCATGCAGGAGACGAGGGTTTGATCCCTCGGTTGGGAAGATCCCCTGGAGAACACGTGTGCTCAGTCACTTCAGTCGTGTCCAACTCTTTACCACCCCATGGACGGTAGCCCTCCAGGCTCCCCTGCCTATGGGACTTCCCAGG
>NW_011483316.1:4258-7611 GCF_000754665.1 Bison bison bison
AGGCCCCTCAGCCGTCATCCTCCTCCTGTCCCCCAGCTCCCCACCGTGGCCCCCGGCAGCCACCAGTCTACCTGGGTCACTGTGGATTTCCCCATAGGCGACTGGCTGCTTGGCTATTTTTATCCGCTTTCTGAATGAGTGCTGTCACTCTGCCAGGCCCCCCTGGGTCTCCCGGGTAGAGGCGGAGGACATGCCCTCTGAGCCTGGACACTCCTTCCACATGGCCCTGCTCACACCAGGAGGTTTGCCTTCCAGATTCTCGTTGACAGAGGCAGAGCCCACACCTCCCGGGTGTGTCCTCCAGAGAGTCCCAAATGTTGGTCATCAACCCACCCTCGGAAGTCACCATGGGGCAGTGTCAGTAAAGAAGTAGGTGGTTTGAGCTACTCCAGCCTGGCCCCAGAGGTCAGTCACCTGACCAGACAAAGGCCACCTGGCCAGGTCGCATCTGCTGCCTGGGGTAGCCGGGGCGTCTGAGGCCGAGGCCAGACTGGGAGGAATCAGCAGAGAAGGCCTCTCTGCTGGTCACCCAAGCTCCCGGCATCAGAGTGTTCGGGCCCAGCATGGAAGAGCGTTCCCCATAAGGGACTCTCACTCTTTAGATGTCACATCTCCTTGACTTTTTCTCCTCTACTTTGACAGCTTTATAGGAAACCCAATTATTTTCCGACTCTTTGCAACCCCGTGGACTGCAGCCTGCCAGGCTCCTCTGTCCATGGAATTCTCCAGGCAAGAATACTGGAGTGGGCAGCCATGCCCTCCTCCAGGGGATCTTCCCGACCCAGGGATCAAATCCAGATCTCCTGGACTGCAGGCAGATTCTTTATCATCTGAGCCGCCAGGGCAGGAGGAGAAGGGGGTGACAGAGGATGAGATGGTTGGATGGCGTCATCAACTCAATGGATATGAGTTTGCACAAACTTTGAGAGAGAGTGAAGGACAGGGAAGCCTGGAGTCCCGCAGTCCATGGGGTCACAAAGAGTCAGACATGCCTGACAGACTGAGCGACAGCAAGAAAGGAGCAAACGAGAGGGAAAGAGGAAGCGTGGATCCCGAAGGCATGTGGCAGGAGCCGCAGAGGGGCACGTCTGGCTTCAGCTCAGCCCTCAACATGTAGAGCGCTGGGAGGCCGTCACCCCATCCTCAGGACGAGGAAAGCTGCACACACAAAGCAACAACTCTTCTTCCATCCCCTGGAGGACTGAGATTCGGGTCAAACGGCCACCTCAAAACCTGTAGAGATGGGAATTCAGAATGTCAAAGCCCAGACACCTGGATGAGAAGGGGCCCCAGCCATGACTGGGGAGGGTGCTGGGATGGGGATGTGGGGGGCTGTGGTCAGAGGAGCATGGGGTCCTGAGTGAAGAACTCCCGGGGGCCACAGGCTGAGGGGCACATTTTCAAGGGCTCTCACTCTAGTACCCCACCAGATGCTCCTGGAGAAGAGCTGATGAGACCCCTGGAGTCCTCAGGGTGGGGAGGAGGGACACGCCAGAGCTTGGTCCCAAGCTGCCCTCTTCTCGCAGCCGACTGGGGAAGACTGGTCTCCCGGCCAGGTTCTCCGCACGCTGGGGTGCTGCCGGCCGCTTCCTCCCTGCGCTCGGTCAGCCAGCCTCCATCCAACGAGTGGACCCCTCAAGGTGGAAGTCTCCATCCCCTCAGCCACCCTTGGGCACAGAAGGTCTGAACACCCCCTCTTAGGAACCAGTGGCTGCCATCCCCATTAATCCCCTGGGAGCTGCAGAACGATGATATACTGTTGGCTCCCCAGGGGCAGAGTTCACTCGGGAAAGGCAGGAAAAACGCTGGATTTCTCCTCTTCACATCCTCAACGTATGGAGCTGATTCTTCTACAAAGGTGACGATTTGGGCTATTTAGAAATCTTAGAGTGAACTCACGGACTTTGACTTATTTCCAAGTTCTACTGAGTTGTTTTCTTTTTGAGTGACCAGCAGGAGGGCACCCGCAGCTGTCCCGCCGGTGAAGGAAGACGGCAGGTCCACGTCCCTCAAGGCAGAGGACCAAGTGGGCAGCTCCTGGGTCTGGGAAGGGAGGCGGGTGGGCAAGCGCCCGGGCGCCAGCTCCTGTGAGGGCACGTGGAGTCCAGAACCAGCGCAGATTCTTCCTTTAAAATCGACCCTCGCCTCCCAGGTCAAGGTCTCAGGTTCAAAGGTCAATGTTATTCTGTCCACTTGAGGTCTCCAACTAAGTCTCGACACCAGTGGTGGGAAAAACGAGATGGTACTGTCAAGGTTGAGGCTGCAATACATTTACTAAAATTTTAGCGTATTTACCGAGATGGATGAGTCTGGGTCTTAGATGAAGCTCTCTCTGCCTCTGGCCTGTCCTTAAAGCCTGGGGTCTCCAGCCCCCTGAGCTGGGCAGCCCCAGAAGCAGCCCCGTCTTGTCTTCAGGACCTCCAGCTGAGAGTCGGGGTCTGCCCTCGGACCCTTCTCTGGAAGTGACCTCCGGCACCGAGCCGCTCAGTCAGCTCTGGATTCTTCAGGATAATGCCCCCCAAAGCAGCTCTCTCCTTTTCCAGTCACAAATGTTCCAGCCTCAGTTCCCTGGTCTTTGAGGCCCAAAGCGGGGGTCCCCAGACTACACGGCGGGACACTGTCCCCAGCCATTGCCACCACCCTCTACCCCGATGGCAAGGGCAGCGTTGGGCATGTCGGGAAGATTTAGTCTGCTCATCAGAGACCTCTTTCTCCTCCAGGTCTCGGTGCAAAACCAAGCTCCACCCTTTTCCCCTGAAGTTCAGCCAAAGGCACAAGAGACGACTCAGAGCAGAAACCAGTTGTCAAACGTGTGTTCTCTCATGGGCGTCAGCTTTAAACGCCTGGGCTCCTCCTTCAAGGTTTTAGGTTGAGTCCCTTCTCCAGTCGGCCTGGCGTCCAGGGTGGCTGTCAGAGCAGGGCTGTCACCGTAGAGCCCATGGCAGCCCCTCGGCCCCGAAGACCTCAGGCTGTGCCTGTGTGTTCCATTCCAGGCTCCCAGAGCAGAGCAGTGGCTTCTTAGTCAGAGGGTTTGTACAGCGCTCTGGGACCTTTCTGTACCTGGGGACGGAGGCTGCAGAGACAGGCAGTGCTGGGGATCCCCTGGGGCCTGGCACCCCACCCCCGCCCCAGACAATCCGCTCTGAGCCTGCCTCCAGTGGTCAGACTCCTTTCCCTGAATGCCTTTAAAAGATGCTGAGCTAAACCGAACACGCACACGTCTCCACCATGTCTGTGTGCATTCAGGATGAAGCTAACCCACCGTGTATGCGGTCGTGTCCAGCTCTGCGACCCCACGGACCTGCCAGGCTCTTCTGTCCTTGGAATTTTCCAGGCAGGAATTAGAGTGGGTT
>NW_011483316.1:8585-13788 GCF_000754665.1 Bison bison bison
TCCTTTCCCCAGTCTGCAGGTTCCTGACATTCTTCCCAACATGTCTATCGTTCTATATACTCCCAAGATGGGCCACACAGGGTGTCATGGAGGGGATGTTTCTGAAAGTGGCTTTAGTGTGGAATTAGATGGTACCTTCTGGAAGGGGGTGGGGTGCAAGGGAATGCCCAACTGTCCTCTGATGGCACCAACTAGCTGGGGCCGAGAAACCAGGACACCAGGATCCTTCCTCAGCCTGAGGACACACGTCCCCTCCCACGTCCTAGGAAGGGAAGACGTGATTCAGGACAGAAGGAGATTTCTGTACCGAAAAAGGTCGAGTTTTCCATATTGCCTTTCCCAAACTCAGAGAACGTGCAGTAGGTTCCTCTTCTTTCTGCCAAAAGAAAGCTGAAATAGAATCATTTTTGCAGACTTGGGGAGATTTTTGAGACTGAAGTGTGAACTCTCCCATTTTTACTCTGCGCCAAATCATCTCCCGGGAGCACAGAGGCGTCCTCGGGACAAGCTCCGCCGGAATCAGTTTCCTCTGCGACATCTGCCATCCTGCACATCTTGACGTTTAACACTCCAGTTCAGATCTGCACGCCCCAGTCTTACCACCCTGTCACCACTTGACCAACTTGGAGCAGCCTCCGCCACTGAACAGAGCTGGAATAAAACTCCTATAAGATGTAACAAGTTAACTGACCCCTGGCCGGAAGCAGGGACAGGCAGCCATGTTTCTGATGTACAGGATTCGAGGAGTTGCTTGTGCAGACACGGAGCCACCGCCCAGATGCCTTCAGGGTGGAGGTACCAGGAGGGGGCCTGCACTGGCCACGATCCTGACCGAGGTGCCCCCTCCCAGGGGCCCCGTGTAAGGAGTGTAGAGGCCCAGCTGCTTCCTCAGCAGGCACTGAGGGGTCATCTTGCCCCCGGCCTCCCTGTACGCACGTCACCGCCAGCTCCCCTCACCCAGGCCTGTGTCCTTACCTCTGAGTGGACCGTCCTCAGGGGTCTCCGGCCCACAGCACAGCTGGACCAGAACGTCTGGCTCCTGCCAGCCTCCGTTGCTCTGCCGTTGCCCAGCATGTTTTCCTGCTTTTAAAGGGGTCTCCCCACTTTAATGCAGCCTGAGCCCCAGTCCGACCACCTCCCAGCACCGTCCCGGTGCCCCGAAGCCCCAAGGAGAGGCAAAAGCAAGCTTCCCAGAGTTGTGGAATGAGGGCCTTCATCCAATTTATTTTCTGCAAAGAATCAGAGACAATATCTTTTTTCTCTCAAATCTGGGGTTGGAAATACCCCGCTCTTCTGAGAATAAATTGGAGGTAACATGTCTTCATTCCATTTGGGACAAGCACTGTGCCCTCAAGGGGCTCATTTCTGCCTAGTTTAGCTGCCTTATTAACGGACAATCTTAAAGTCAAGTTGGTCACTAAGATGGTAAATAATAAATTGGGTGAAAATCACACCAGGAAAACTCTTAAGAAATCTGACACTTGAGAAACAAACTGAATAAAAGTCGTTTCTGAGGCAAGAGACTTTTTAATTAATTTTCACTGGAGTTTAGCTGCTTTACAATATGGCTCTAGTTTCTGCCACACAGCAAACTGAATCAGCTCTGTGTATACGCAGATCCGCTCTTTTCTGGTTTCCTCCCCATTTGAATGACTACAGCGCAGAGCGATACAGCAGGTTCTCACCGGTCACCTATTTTATACGTGATAGTGTGTATACGTCAGTCCCAAACTCTTGAGGTGAGTGATTTTAAAAAAGTTTTACAGAAATAGCCTCTCCAAGGCTGAACTGAGTGGGCAGAGTTATTACACGGACCTGGTCTGGGTGCTGTGTGTGTGTGGCTACGCTCACACACATGAACTTTCGCACAGCTCCATTCCATACGCTACGAGTTGGTCTTTGTATGTAAGAAAGCAATGCTCACGATCAAAGCTGGAACAGTAGGAAGAGGTCAGCAGGGAGCCCGCAGCACCCCAGCCAGCCCCCGTGCGGGCCGCTCTGCAGAGGAGGCCCCGCTGCTAACGGTGGCTGGCGCGTCCCGGGTGAGACGCCACTCCGTCATCTCTTCTGCTGGCAGGCCGCCCCACGGCCACGGGGAGAGCCCGCCTAGGCTCCACGCGGCCCCGCCCCGTCCTCTCCAGCAGAGGCTCCAGGCGCACTGCGGTCAGTGCCCCCACCCCTCCTAACAGCCGGAAGGTGGGGGTTGCTTTGCTAAATGAAGAATCGTCTTTGCGGCGATTCGCCTGCCTGGACTGTGACGGCAACCTCGGGACAGAGTCCTCCAGCGGGATCAGCAGGCCTCGAGTTTCCGACGTGGCGAGGACACGCCCTTCATTGTCACACCAGCTGGCTAGAGTGCTGCATCCCAGGGGCTGTCAGGGCTCCTGGTGTGGGCGGGGGCCCGTGCCTCCTTTCATTTGTTTCTCTCATCGTGAAGGCGCTCTTCACTCTTTTAGGGAAAACAGACAAATAAGGGGGCGTCTGGCTTCTGCCACTCGCACTCTGGCCCCAGGGCCCCAGCTGCCTCCCTGGAGGTCACCTCCATGCGGAGAATAACAGAGATGTCTCTAAGAACTCCCTGCTCCCCTTGACAGGAGGACAAGGGGAGGGCCAGAGGCCAGTAGTGCCCACGAGGGGCCCTGGGGCCCGACCAGAAGCCCAGCCACTGCCCCAGCCCCTGCTCCCACCACTCACCCACCTGCGGGACAGGAGAGCTACTGGCTGTCCTTCTAGAAGCGTCGGACTGGGCTGAGCAGAGCTGCGCAGGGGGCCCCTGCCTTGGGGAAGGGAGCCTTCACGGTGCCAGGTGGGTCCATTGCAGGAACTGGGGGAAGGTGGCCTGGGGGCTGATCCCAGGAGACCCTGAACCCGCACAGTGAGAAGCCTGACTGGGGAACTAAACGCCAAGGTCGGCACCTCTTACAACAGGAGTTTCGATAAAACCAGCCCTTTCTCTGATGATGACCTAACAACACGCAGGAGACAGAGCTTCCCAAAAGTTAAAGTATGAACGCGCGCACATGTGCTCTGTGCATCCATACACGTGTGCCTGTGTGTGTGTGTGTGCACACAAGCCTGCGTGTGTACACAGATATCTGAAGGTTGGTGGCTTCCAACAAGAGGTGAAGAAAACCTCTCCCTTTCCAGAATTTATTACCCGTCACATCTTGGGCTTCTGATGGCCACAGGAACCTGTAATTCACACCCTCCAGGTCTTCAGTTCTTATTTGTAAGTTTAGCCATTAAATTGGCAAACGGGTTAGGAAACCTCAGCACGGCGATAGCCGCCCTGGGTCTTATCTCCAAGCTCGAAACCATAAAAGCAACTTTGACAGGTTTGGCTACACAAATTGAAAACTCAAGCATTACCAGCAAAACAAACCAAAAGCTGAACCCAAAGTTCAGAGGAAAATGACAAACTGAAAAATAAGCGTGTATATGATGCAGACGGGCTCAACCCTAATGAGGAAGGCGCTGAGCAAGAAAAAGACACGCGCCCCAACAGAAAAATACTTAAAAATGCACATAGAACACATACCGGCAATTTTCCAAATGGCCAACAGTAAAATGAAAAGATGCTCTATACCACCAGGAGGTAAAGAGATTAAACTCCGAGTGGAAAGGCTTGTTCTACCTGTGAGATTGCCAGAGACAAAGGAGGACTCGAGCCAGCCCCAGAGGGCGGACGGTACTCAGCCGGGCCTTTCCGGAGGGCATTTTGGCCAAAATACATCCCAGTCCTAGGCCCGGCAGTGTCTCTTCTAGGAATTTACCCTTGGGAAAACTGAGCCGGCTTCCAGGGACACATCAGCAAAGATGTTCATCATGGCAGTCGTTAAACCTGTGAAAACTCAAGCCAAATTATGTGGAGTCCCTAGTTCTGGCTCATTAGATACTTTTCCCAAACTTTCAGTGATAAAGTATTACTCTCCTAATGGGAAGACAGCGTTTATTAAACAATTTACTGAAGGATTAATTCAATGTTTTCATGGGTTTCTTGACACTTGGCCCCAAATTCCCCAGGCAGATAAGAAACAGCCCCCTTCTATCCCTGTAGGAATAAAGCCTCTGATTTGTTTTCTCCTGTCCAATTTCTGGCACTTTCTAGACAGGAAACAAAACCCCAGTTCACCCTGAGAGAGGCCTAGGTCGGGGCCACAGAGGCTGGCACGGGGGACAGAAGCACAGTGCTAGTCTTCCTTTCAATGTGCCCCTCGCACGGGTGAGGGTCCGCCCCACCAGCCCCAGGACCCTGAGGGGCAGTGGGACACCCCAGGCCTCGAGTGAAAATCTCTGAGCTGTTAGAAAAATCACTCAAACCCTGAGAGAACTTCAGGGCCACACGGTCATTGAGGACCAGAGACCACCTGCCTTACTGCTGGGGGGGTGGGGCCGGGGTCCTAGAAGACAGTGCTCCCTCCCCCTCGCCAAACTGGCCAATGACAGGTGTGTCTGAACAGGCTTCCTCCTGCAGGGACGCCCATGCAGCCAGGCCCTGGGTACCCCAGCCTCCACCCGGCCTCCCCAAGGCCAGCCGGCGCAGACTCAGGTGCTCAGAGACCCTGAGGGGCAGGTGGGCCCTGCCCTGCCCCACCCTCTGCTGCTCTGGCCCTGGGCTTCCACTGCACAGCAGGCCTGAACCCTGCCACCCAGCTTCCCTGCAGCAGGACTCTTGCCCCTGGGGGACTGCTTATCCATCCGCGGCCCCTGTTCCTTCTCCCGAACGTGGAAGTGAAGCAGGAAGCGCAGACACAGCGGCATTTGGCAAAGGCAGCTGGAGGCCTGGGCAGCTTTCCTAGAGAGAAGGCTGGACGCGCAGCCCAGAGCTCGGGGTACTGGTAGGGGCGCAGGGGGCGGGTGAGGGGACGCAGAGGGGCCAGCGGCTTCCCGGGGGCCAGACCAGAGCTCTGTGCAGATTCAAGGAACTCCCTCCGCCAGCCCGGAGGAGGAGGGGGGCACGGTGCTAGGCACACAGCGGCGCCGGGCCGGGCAGGAGTTTCCGGTTACGGCACTGACCACAGGAACAGCAGCAGCCCCAAAGCAGCCCATCTGCGCGCCTGGCGGGGGCCCACACCCTCCCGGCCTGAACTTCGCACCCGGGACCGCGGAGGCAGGGCAGTTTCTGCCCACCCGGCCACCGACTCAGCGCCCATCAGTTGGGGGCCCCCGGGGAGAGGGGCCCCGCAGCGCCGGAGGGCCCCGC
>NW_011483316.1:14851-17771 GCF_000754665.1 Bison bison bison
GCCTCCTGGCAGAGGCCGCGCTGTGAGTGAGCGCCCCCAGGCCGGGAGCAAAGGGCGGGCAGGGCCAGCCGAGGGTCTCGCCTTGCCTGCGGCCCGCCAGGCACAGACAGCGGCCATGCAGCTTTGCTTGGAGCCGTCCTTGCTGTGTTGTCAAGCCTCGCCTTCTGGCAAGCCCGGCTGAAATTCCAGCCCACGCCCACTTAAGGCCGGCAATCTGGAGAGGCCCTCCTGGGCTTTGTACCCTGACCCTCAGCTCCCTACCCTAGGGGACCAGCCAGGGGTGCACAGCATTGTGGGGAACCCAGAGCTGTGCTGGGCATCCGTGCAGGGAGCCAGGCTTGTCCGGGGATAAGCATTAGTGAGGTTCTGCCCTCCTGGAGACAGGAGGTGTACAGAGAGGCCTAGGGCCCCCCTGCACGGTTCAGACTCTGGCACCACGCGGCTTTGGGGCCCCCACAGTCACCCTCCAGACCTGGTTCTGGGGCTCTTGGGGTGCAGGCTGGCAGTCTGACAAAGTGGGAGCCCCCTGGCTTCAGCCCGGAGTCCCCCAAAGTACAGTTGAGGGGAGTTTTCCAGAATGATTCATCTTATGTAGACCATTGTTTTAAAGCCACAAGCCAAGTTGTCGCTGGAGACACCCTCTGAATTTTTAACCTCATTCTTGGGCTAGATAATCTTGACAGTTCAGAAAACCACTCCCTGGGAGTCCAAACTTGAGACAGCATTTAGAAGCAGTGACCACGGTCAAGGTGAGGAGTAGAGAGGAGCGTTTTTCCCTCCCACGCTCTCTGTTGCCTGGAGTAGAAGTCACTGCAGCCAGGTTCACTGGGATCCATCCCCAGGCCGCTTCTTCAGATGGCACTGCTGTTCAGCAAGTTAATATTCCTGATCTAGACTCTTGAGAAGGCTCATGGGAATGTCTTGTGTGCTGTGTTATTTCACCAGGGCAGCTTGAATAATGACCACAGTGAGGTGGGCACAGGCGGGTGGAAGAGCCCTTCCCCTCGGCGTTGCTGGCCCCCACTGTCCTTAGCAGGGGATCTCCTTGGAGGGTGGTGTTGCGGGAAAGACCACCTGCTGTCGTGGGGGCTCCATCTGAGGACTCTGAAGTGGCTTCTCACGTCCCCAGCTATGCATGTCCTGGTACATCAGACCAATGGCTCAGGGGAGTTGGAACGATTAATTGTTGTGGTTAACTGTATTTGGCCTCAGGGTAAGTTCTTCCAAAATTGAATTTCGAGCCCTTAAATTAATGCACTTTCTTTCCCCCCAAATATTTACCAGCTATAGTTTCAGCCTCTGAATTAAGTCTCTGATTCTCTTTAATCCTGACAGTCAAAAGTCTGTTTAAAAAGTGGGCCCAAGATGCTACAGAGTACACGTAGGGAGATGAAGACCCAGTCCTTGAACCGTTCTGCCAACATTACACTGAACCTGGACTTGAAGAGAATCACAGGTAATTGTAGCAAATTCTTTGACGTTGAAGTTTCACTTTTTGAGCGTAAATATCCATAGCAAAGGACTTCCTTCTGAATTGGTCACACCCTCTGGTTAATCGCTGGTCACACCTGTTTGGGCACGTCTGTGCCTAGGTGGCTGGGCCAGGCTTTCTTGGAAAGGGCTGTGGTATGTAAACACGGGATTCTGTGCGCGTCAGGAAGGAAGCTCCTGCGGGAGAAGGATCTGCAGGGAAGCAAAGCAAACCCCCGGGCCGCTTCCGGCCACCCCCACCCCCAGGCTCCCAGGCAGCAACGGCCTTGCCCGGCACCATTTGGGGCTGGAACTCCATCTCCCTGCTTCCGGGAGCGCTGCCAAGCTCTCCTCTTGACTCTCGGTCGCTTTGCGTCCCAGTTTGTGGGGGGTCAGGAGAGGTCGGAGAGACGTGTTCGGAATTGACAGCTAATGGTGTGTTTTGCGTCTTTCTGATCCGCTGTGTACAGCCTGTGCTATGTCCCCTCCGTGGCGGTGGTCCCAGACCTCCCGTGTAAAGGCCTCTGGGAGCAAGTCCTCACTGTGTTCCCAAGGGCAGCCCAGCGCTTCTGCCGGCCCAGCCACGTTTGGACTGAGATGCAGAAAGCACAGAAGCCACACACCGTGAGGAAGGGCACGTGACTGGGACAGTGTCTGTGCTAATTACATGCAAATAGTCATACGGTCCCCTGAGATCATCCGGCAAATACACACTCAACCTTTTCCAATAAAAAGGCTTTTGTGTAAATAACTCTCCAAAGGTGTTAGGTGCTCACATCACGTAACTTCTCTATCCAGGAGCTGCTAGTTCGTGTCAAGAGCCAACCAACCCGTGATGTGCCGCTGAGCCTGACTCCCAGTAGTCGACAGTTCCACCCGCCCAGAGGCTTTGCGCCTTCGTCCCGTCGCCCCTCTTGACGACTTCGGAAGGTAAACCCCCCCTCTGCTCCTTCGCCGGAGAAGATGGACAGAGGGATGACGGAAGAAGGACACCCGTGTCAGCTTCCACGAGCTCGGCCCAGGGGACTTGGAAGCATTTTCTCATGAGTCTCCTCGGCCACCCGCCCTGTACAGCTGAGGAAGCTGAGGCCCGGGGGCCCACGGCTGGCCGGACATTCGCCAGGCCTCCGGCTCCCTTGTGACCTGACCCGGGGCACCCGCCCGGCGTGCCCCCTGCAGGATGTGAAGCGGGCAGAGAAGCAAAGCCCCGCCTCTGCGCACTGCCTGCTAGGATGTTTCTCATGAACGCACCTCCTGTGCTGGCCCTGCGGTCCGCGTGGGAGGCCTTCGGCCCGCCCGGGAGCTGTAGGTTTCCCCGATGCTTCTCGGAGCCCAGAGAGGGCGTCTCGAGAGTGGCGGCGAGCGCCCAAGTGCAGATGGCCATCAGTAGTCTTCAGGGTGACGGGGCAGCCCTGGGCATGAGCAGCGACCATGCCCGGCCGGGAAGCCA
>NW_011483316.1:19162-21797 GCF_000754665.1 Bison bison bison
CCCCCCCCCCGCCCCGCCACTGCCGCCCAGCCTCAGCACCCCAGCCCCCGACACTCCAGACCCGTCCCCGGGCTGCAGGAGGCGGCGCAGCAGGATGCCCTGCATGCCCAGGCGGCCCAGAGACACGGCCGAGATGCAGGACGCCCAGGACGCCGAGCGCGGCCAGGGCCGGGTGCAGCCTGGCCAGGGGAGAGCCCCCGAGGCCCCCAGAAGGGAGAGCGAGAGCCGCGGGCCGCCTCTCCCCTTCAAGACGGGCGGACCGGGCGATGAGCTCGGGGCCCCGGACCCGCTGGGAGCCGCACCGCCAGGCCCCAGGCAGACGGCCGAGGGGAGGCGCGGGGATGTGCAGGCAAGCTCCGAGGAGAAGAGCAGCTCGCTAGACAGTGACGAGGACCTGGACACGGCCATCAAGGACCTGCTGCGCTCCAAGCGGCGGCTCCGGAAGCGGCACAGGGACCCCCGGGCCGGCTGCAAGAAGAGGGTCCGCTTCAGCACCACAGAGACGCAGTTCCTGGACAAACTGGGGGGCTTCCAGAAAGACTGGAGAGACCGAAGCCCCCACCTGCTGAAAAGCTGTCTCTCCAAGTCCAGAAGAGACAGCAGGGAGACCCCGGGGAGACCCCCGCACATCCCCAGCCAGGAAACATCAAGGGCAAAGGCGGATGGCTCAGGGCTGGAGGATGCGCCCTCGGGCCCCTCAGCCCCGTGGACCCGGGGCAGGGCCGCGCCCAGGGGACTGTTCTCCAGGGAGTCGGAAGCCCGCGAGCCTCCCGGTGCCGCCAGAAGCCCCAGCTCCCTGTCTGATGACAGCAGCTCCATAGACAGCGATGACAGCATCGAACTGGAGATCAGGAAGTTTTTGGCCGAAAAGGCCAAGGAGTCCGTGAGCGGATCAGAAATTCCAGGAGGGGGCCCAGCCACCCTGGGAACGCCAACTGGGGCCAGGCCGGAGCTCCCGGGCCGGAAAGCACCACCCCCCGGCCCAGCTGCCCAGCCAGGCATGTGCACGCGGAGCCAGAGGGTCAGGGGGGGCCTGCCGCCGGGGGCCGAGGGACCCCGGGGGCCAGGAAGAGCCCTCGCTCCGGGTGGGGGGAGCAGCCCGCACCCTGAGCAGCCCTGCCCCCCGGCCGCCCTGGCCTGGTGCGAGTTGGCGCCGCCCAGGAGCACCAGTGGGCCTACCCCAGCCAAAGGGTCGCCGGCTCCCAGGAGAAACATCTGTGCCCCCAGAGACCCGGGCCCCAGGGGGCCCGAGGGAGTCACAGGAGAGGGCACGTTCCGCCAGCTCCCAAGCCACGCAGAGGCTGGTGCCCGGGGAGAGGGCCGCAGCTCACTGGCACGGACCCCGGGCTCCCAGCGGGATGGGGTGCCCCGGGCCGGCCTCGCCTTGCCCTGGCCCGACCTCAGCCCCCAGAGCCGGCTGCAGAGCACCTGGGTACTGGGCCCGGAAGGCAGGGACGTGGCTGCGTGGAGAGGGGGCCTCAGCGGCCAGAGGGAGAAGGGGCCGGAGGGCCAGGCCCGGGGCTCACCCAGCCTCGCCACAGACTCCCGGAGGGGCCTGCCCTTCGCCGGCTTCTCACCGCTGCTCTCCACGCAGCTGTTCCATTTCGGGAAAAGCATGCCCTGGGGCGCCAAGCAGGCCAGCCTTTTCAGCCCCGGCCTGGGCCTGCCGCTGCAGGGTCCATCCTTCTCGGCCTTCCGGGAGGCCCAGGCCACCCGCAACCCGGTGTTTGGAAGCCCACGCCTGCTGGTGAAGGAAGGCGGCCGCTGGCCTTGCAGGAAGCCCCGGGCAGGGCTCAGCCTGTCCGACAGGAGGGGGTCGGGGCCGGAAGAGAGTGTCCTGGACCTGCGGTTCGGGCGCAGGGGGCTGGACAGAGACGACGAGGAGCCGGAGGCCTTGGGCAGCGACGCCAGCGAGCTCAGCGACACGTCGGTGGAGGAGGGCGGCGGGCCCACGGCCCAGGGCCCAGTGCTGCAGCTGTGAGCTCGGCGTGCGCGCGCCCCGCGGCCACGCTCCTGACGCAATTGTGAGCTCGGCGTGCGCGCGCGCCCCGCGGCCACGCTCCTGACGGAACGGGGGCCCTGGAGGTCCCTGTGCAGCCTGTACATTTGTACACTAACGTGAAACCGTGTTTTTATTTAACAGATGTGTCCTGGTAAATATGATTTTTGTAGCCTTTTTGTAAATTATTTAAAGTGCTGTAGAAACTATTTTTGGTGAACGCCGCGGTTGGATCCTGCAGGGCGTTCCTCGCAGCGGTTTTCCGTGGTCTCCGCACAAGTCTTGGATCAGCGGACGTTCGGTTCTGTGCGTCCCCGCACTCGGGGCTGACCGCTGGTGGGCACGGCCTGCTGCGACCACAATGCCAGCCTCAGGAAGGCAGCAGCCGGAGCCCTGCCCGAGATTCACCAGACACCCCAGCAGTCCCTGTCGGGGCACTGCTGGGCAGCACTTCTCACATGAAAGAGCCCCTGCCTCCCCCACGGAGGCCCGATGGGGTCCTCAAGCAGAAAAGCGTTTCAAAGCACAAAGGCTGGCGAGCAAACCAGCCACCCGGGTCGCACACGGAGACCCCCAGTGAGACCGCCAGCCGGCCGTTCACACCTGGAGCCTCTGTTGTTCAGTGTCCAGGCCTCC
>NW_011483317.1:0-357 GCF_000754665.1 Bison bison bison
AGGGAAGTTTTCAACTATTATCTCCTCAAGTATTTTCTCATAGTCTTTCTTTTTGTCTTCTTCTTCTGGGACTCCTATGATTCAAATGTTGGGACAATAACAGTGTCCCAGTGGTCTCTGAGGTTGTCCTCATTTCTTTTCATTCTTTTTTCTTTTTTCCTCTCTGCTTCATTTATTTCTACCATTCTATCTTCTATCTCACCTATCCTATCTTCTGCCTCCGTTATTCTACTGTTGGTAACCTCCAGAGTGTTTTTTTAATCTCATTTATTGCATTATTCATTATATATATATTGACTCTTTTTATTTCTTTTAGGTCCTTGTTAAACATTTCTTGCATCTTCTCAATCCTTGTCT
>NW_011483317.1:457-825 GCF_000754665.1 Bison bison bison
AAAGGTGAAATTCATTGTTTTGGGGTAAAATGTCCTATAGATATCAATTAGGTCTAACTGGTCTATTGTATCATTTAAAGTTTGTGTTTCCTTGTTAATGTTCTGTTTAGTTGATCTATCCATAGGTGTGAGTGAGGTATTAAAGTCTCCCACTATTATTGTGTTATTGTTAATTTCCCCTTTCATACTTGTTAGTATTTGCCTTACATATTGTGGTACTTCTATGTTGGGTGCATATATATTTATAATTGTTGTATCTTCTTCCTGGATTGATCATTTGATCATTATGTAGTGTCCTACTTTGTCTCTTTTCACAGCCTTTATTTTAAAGTCTATTTTACTTAATATGAGTATTGCCACTCCTGCTT
>NW_011483317.1:925-1843 GCF_000754665.1 Bison bison bison
ATGAGTTTGGCAGTTTACCTTCCTCTGCAATTTTCTGGAAGAGTTTGAGTAGGATAGGTGTTAGCTCTTGTCTAAATTCTTGGTAGAATTCAGCTGTGAATCCATCTGGTCCTTAGCTTTTGTTTGCTGGAAGATTTCTGATTACAGTTTCAGTTCCCTTGCTTGTGATGGATCTGTTAAGATTTTCTACTTTTTCCTGGTTTAGTTTTAGAAAGTTGTACTTTTCTAAGAATTTGTCCATTTCTTCCATGTTGTCCATTTTATTGGCATATAGCTGCTGATAGTACTCTCTTATGATTCTTTGTATTTCTGTGTTGTCTGTTGTGGTTTCTCCATTTTCATTTCTAATTTTGTTTATTTGATTCTTTTCCCTTTGTTTCTTGATGAGTCTGGCTAATGGTTTGTCAATTTTATGTATCTTCTCAAAGAACCAGCTTTTAGCTTTGTTGATTTTTGCTATGGTCTCTTTTCTTTTGCATTTATTTCTGCCCTAATTTTTAAGATTTCTTTCCTTCTACTAACCCTGGGGTTCTTCATTTCTCCTTTTCTAGTTGCTTTAGGTTGGAGAGTTAGGTTATTTATTTCTCTTTTTTCCTGTTTCTTGAGGTAAGCCTGTATTGCTATTAACCTTCCCCTTAGCACTGCTTTCACAGTGTCCCACAGGTTTGGGGTTATTGTGTTTTCATTTTCATTCATTCCTATGCATATTTTGTTTTCTTTATTGATTTCTTCTGTGATTTGTTGGTTATTCAGCAGCGTGTTGTTCAGCCTCCATATGTTGGAATTTTTAATACTTTTTTCTCCTGTAATTGACATCTAATCTTACTGCATTATGGTCAGAGAAGATGCTTGGAATGATTTCAATTTTTTTTTTTAATTTACCAAGGCTAGATTTATGGCCCAGGATGTGATCTATCC
>NW_011483317.1:1943-3025 GCF_000754665.1 Bison bison bison
AGATTCCCTATCTCTTCCTCTTTTGTTTGGTTTGGTGGGCATTTATCCTGTTCCTTTACCTGCTGAGTATTTCTCTGCCTTTTCATTTTGTTTAGATTTCTGTGTTTGGGGTGGCCTTTCTGTGTTCTGGCAGTTTGTATCTCCTCTTTATTGTAGAGGTTCCTCACTGTGGGCGAGGTTGGATGGGTGGCTTGTCAAGGTTTCCTGGTTTGGGAAGCTTGTGTCTGTTCTGGTGGGTAGAGCTGGATTTCTTCTCTCTGGAGTGCAATAAAGTACCCAGTAATGAGTTTTGAGATGTCACTGGGTTTGGTGTGACTTTTGGCAGCCAGTATATTGAAGCTCAGGGCTATGTTTCTGTTGCTGGAGAATTTGCATGGTATGTCTTTCTCTGGAACTTGTTGGCCTTTGGGTGGTGCTTGGTTTCAGTGTAGGTATGGAGGCTTTTGGATGAGCTCCTGTCAATGAATGTTCCCTGGAGTCAGGAGTTCTCTGGTGTTCTCAGGTTTTGAACTTAAGCCTCCTGCCTCTGGTTTTCAGTCTTATTCTTACAGTAGTCTCAAGACTTCTCCATCTATACAGCACCAATGATAAAACATCTAGGTTAATGATGAAAAGTTTATCCACAGTGAGGGACACCCAGAGAGATTCACAGTGTTACATGGAGAAGAGAAGAGGGAAGAGGGAGATAGATGTGACCAGGAGGAGAAGAAGGGGAATCAAAAGGGGTGAAAGCAAGCTAGCAAGCAATCACTTCCCTATGTACTCTCCACAGTCTGGATCCCTCAGAAATGTTCATGGAGTTACACAGAGAAGAGAAGAGGGAGGAAGGAGAAAGAGGTGGCCAGGAGGATAAAAGGGGGAATCAAAAGGAGAGTGACAGATCCAGACAATAATCAGTTCCCTATGTGTTCTCCACAGCCTGGAACACACAAAGAGATTCACATGGTTGGATAGAGAAGAGAAGGGGGAGGGAGGAGATAGTGGTGACCTGGTGGAGAAAGAGGAGAGTCAAAATGGGGAGAGAGCAATCAAGCCAGTAATCACACTCCCAAGTAAAAATGGGTACTGAAGATTGGATTCTC
>NW_011483317.1:4488-4742 GCF_000754665.1 Bison bison bison
ACTCTCCTCAGGTGGGCGGTGCATCTTATTGCCTCCCCAGTTCCAGCCGCTCGGTTTCCTTGGTGTACAAGGGTCACACCTTCTCAGGTGTGCCGTATGTCTCTTCTGGGGAGTTGATTTCTGGCTGCGACCCTCCCAGCGGATGTCAACCATCCAGAATCCCAGGAACTCTTGATCAGCAATGGAGCCTGTTTGCAGTTTGCTAGAGGATACCTCTCTGGGGCTGCAATTGCCCCTTTCTGGCTCTGGCTGTC
>NW_011483317.1:5007-5865 GCF_000754665.1 Bison bison bison
ATATTTTGTCCTACCTCCTTTTGAAGACAATGGGCTGCCTTCTGGGTGCCTGATGTCCTCTTCCAGCATTCAGAAGTTGTTTTGTGGAATTGGCTCAGCGTTCAAATATTCTTTCAATGAATTTGTAGGGGAGAAAGTGGTCTCCCCATCCTATTTCTCTGCCATCTTAGGACCACCCCTCTCTAATTACTTTTGTAATGCTGAGAGTCACAGCTTCTAGTCAGCTATAAAATCACAAAGGTGAACAATTGATACACTTATAACCATTCACTACCATATAGCCATTCTGTTTTTCACTTTCAGTGCACTATTCAATAAATCACATGAGATATTCAAGACATTGTTATAAAAATCAACTTTGTGTTTTATGATTTTTCCCAACTGTAAAATAATATAAGTGTTCTGAACACGTTTAAGGCAGGCTGGACTAAGCTGTGATGATTGGTAGGTTAAGAATATTAAATGCATTTTACACAGGATAGTTTCAAATTATGGTGAATTTATCAGGATGTAACCTGATTGTAAGTCAGGAAAAATCTATAAATGTAAATATGCATGAGGGATCTTATTTGGGGATGAAAATGTTCTAAAATTGAGCTATGATGATTGCTGCAACTTTCAGTAAAGTTAATAAAAGTTATTGAAAAGCATACTTGAAATGGATGAATTTTGTCATGTGTAAAATATCCTTCAATAATACGTTTTAAAAATATTATGTGACCATTGATCTAAGTAGACTTGAGTTTGTTTTAACAATTTGATTACTTTCCAAATACTTGCACTGACAGAAATAATATAAATTTCTCTCTTCCCCTTTCTCTCCCTCTCTCTCTCTTGCCCTTTCTCAGGTAGACAGAC
>NW_011483317.1:5965-8764 GCF_000754665.1 Bison bison bison
TTACTCAAGACAAAAGAAAGAGACAAAACTAGAGTCCTATTTGCTTCTCTTCATTTTGAGCTCTCTATTTAGCCTGAAGGAAAGAGAAAGGATGATCAAGAAGGAACTTACAGGAAATATCATTCAAAACCAAAGGAGAAAGAACAAAGGAAACTGCTATAGCTTTAAGGGTGGGTATAGGAAAAGAGATATTAGAAAATACAGTCACAGGCTACAGTTTTTTGAAGGAACCACTATGGAATGAGGAAGAGTGACTTGGAATTAATTGGCAGATAAGAATCCAGGCCCTTTGGTAAGTCTGTCCTGCTATTGTGTCATAAAAGACCTTTTTCCCCAATCAGACTTCCCATTCTTAGTCAAAAAAATTGAATTCTGCTACAGTAGAAGAGATTTAACCCTCTAATTTATAGACGGTGACTAAGGCATAGGAAGGGTTAGCATTTATCTGTTGTAGCCAATATCAGCGTGTGCTTGTACAAGTCATAGGGCAGTGAACTCCTACTCCTTACCCAAGAAGGACATAGGGAAATCAGATGGATTAAAGCAGCAAGCAAGTCATCAAACTCTTAAATAAGGCATTCTTTGATGATTTTTATTAGGGACTAGGACCACTTGTATATTTCTACTAATATCATGATCTTTCATTTTATGTTCACAACATGATTGGCAAGTTTCTGTATACCCAACAGGTAGTTTTTTAAGGCCTTCTAAAGCATATATGTGTGTGTGTGTGTGTGTATGTCTCAAGTGCTGCCTACCTGGACAAAATAGATCTCCAGTTAAAGCAGCTGCCTAGTCACATGATCATCATCCCCAAAGCTTTTGTTTGCCTTGTGGTCTCTAGTGCCAGTATATTCCCTTCTTTCATATCTCCTTTCTAAGTAATAGTGCAACAATGAAATAGAAGAGGAAAGTAGAATCAATATTTAGTGGTTATCTCTCATGTACTCTTTCATTTTCATATTTTGTCTCATTCAATCCTCATGATATCCCTAAGCGGTAGATACTCTTTATAACCTTCGTTTTACAAAAGAAACTCAAATTCCCAGATTTAATAATTTTTTTATGGTGATGCAATAGTAAATGATGTGCTGGAATTCCAGTCTAAGTCTGTCTGACTCTGAGGCACAAGCATTTCCCACTATGCCACAGCTGCCTCTCTAAGACATACCTCAGGAAAGAGAAAACAATTTATTCCACTGGATTTCTCATAGTTCATAGCTTGATAGGCTACATCAGAGAGTCTCCCCAGGCATCTCTAAGTATCACATAGCAGTGTCAAAGTATTATGAACTCATGATACATTAATCATTCCCATATAATCAGAAGGACCACATTGATCATGTTGTCTCCTTGGCCACAATGTTGTCATTGAAAGAACATGCTGGAGATCTGAATTGCTAGAGTAAGAAAAGGGTACTTTTTGTGGCCTCAGTTTCCCCCATGGTGCACAAGGAAGATTGGACTCAATGATCTATGAGAGGTTTCCAACACTGATGTACAATGAACATACAAGAACTAGTTTTGCTATAGACTCACTTTTGGTAGCAGGATATTTCGAAGAGGAAGGACAGAGAAGATAACAAGAAATAGTGACTAGAATGCAACTGAGTAAATGCAACTTTTTTAACCTGTGAGTTTTATTGATGTTTTCCATTCTATTTTGTAATCATCTGTTTTTAATACCCTGAAATTTTAACTAAATGTTCATTAAAGGTGCCTCTAGAGGTAATTTTCAGATCCTCCAGATTCATCTGAGAAATTAAGCTTTCAATAGGAAGAACAAAAGAGCCAGACCATGATGCATTTTTTCTTCTCATTTGTATGCTGTATATAACACTAGATCTCTTGTTAAAGTCATAAATTAGTAACAATATTGAAAAGTATTATATTAAACAACACATTTGGATAAAAATTAAAAGCCTGGGTTTTGGTCAGAGACTCTCTCCAAGAAGCCTTAGTTGTTGATAATCACTGATTAATCACTTCTTCATTCTACCTTCCAATTGTCTTGTATGGGATGTATTTCTTATTAATATGAATTGAACCTTCCTACTCTAGTCCAACACCCCTGCAGCAGTGATTCTTAACCTTGGTTTTATACTGGAATCACTTGGGGAGTTTTTAAAATACTGATGCATAGATCCCCATCTCTAGAGATTTTAACTTATTTTGGAGTACAGCCTGAACATAATTAAAAAAAAAAAAGCCTCTCCAAGTGATACTAATGAGTAGCCAGGGGTTGAGAACCTCTTCCCCATAGAAAAATTCTCTCCCCTACTTACAGCTTTATTTATCATGGTTATGGCCGCAGGTAATCTACTTGCTCCTCTAAAAGACCCTTCAAAAACTTCCATCAACTTTGTTTCCTGCCTCTGCATCCTTCTCTTAAACTCAACTCTTTGCCCTTTGAGGTTGAAACTGGTATTATTCCTAATGTATATTAACTAATCCCCTACAAATCATCCCAATTACAGAATCATATGTAAGCTTATGCTCAAATACAGACGATTTCTAATATGTCAGCTTCCTAGACAGAGTCTTCAGGCTGTGAAAGCAAGCGACATTCAAACTTAACTTTAAAAGGAGGGTTAAGGAGATTTCAAGATGACAGAGGAGTAGGTGGACTTGGAGTACTCTCTATGGATGCATCAGGAATACATCTTCAGATGCAAAGGATCTCACAGAGCACCAGCTGAGAGCTGGCTGGAATCCCTGATCACTGAAAAGGAATATATAGATCCACATAAAACTCAGGCCTCCCTGGTGGCTCAGATAATAAAGATTTGCCTGCAATGC
>NW_011483317.1:8864-9509 GCF_000754665.1 Bison bison bison
CTTCACTTCTTCACACAAAACTCCGTGGGAAGAAGGAATGAAGGGAAAAAGAGGAGGAAAGTGAGTGGGGCTGAACAAGCACCAGAGGGGTGGAGGAACTGAAGCAGGGGCAGATTCCCACATCAGGACAATTGTTTGGGACAGAAAGTAAGCATTTGAGGCTGTTGGAGAGTGCAGCAGCTCATCTGTGACAGTCTGAATGGGGTGAGAACCACACAGACAATTCCGTACCTCAGCCCTACATACTCTGAACAGGGACACTGGTCCTTGGTAAAAGCAGTGGATGGGAGCTGGAATGTAGGGATTGGACGGCAACCCCAAGGTGAGGACAGCTACTGACTGTGTGGAGATAACCCAAGGGGAGCTGAGGAAGGAGATCCCAGCAGGGAATGCCCTGGGAGGAAAGCCTGGTGGCCACGGAGGAAGGGCAAAACTGCTCAGTCACATGCAGGGGGTGAATCTATCACTGTAGCCTCTCCCTCTCCCCACATGCTGGTGCACAGCAGCTAACCAATGGAGGAAGACCTCGGACATGGTGGCCCTTTGAGTACCTCATTCATGGGACAATTGAGAAAGACCCCAGCCAGGTGGGGTGGGGAGGGGCACTGGGGGGCTTTGAGCACCTGCTGCACCAAGCAACACAGA
>NW_011483317.1:10233-12245 GCF_000754665.1 Bison bison bison
TAGGAGCAGACTCCTGTAGGTGATGCATATGCAGAAGTGGGGATAAAACCACAGCTGAACTCCAGGGGCAGTGTGGTTAAGGAGGAGGACCAAAAACCTTTCCCCAACTGTACGAATTGCAGATTAAGTCCACATGATCAACTAGGTAGACTTTGTGTCTATGGAGCATATAAAAGGACAATGAGTGCTTACACAAAAGAAAAAGCCCTGGCTCTGGCAACAGTGGACACTGGAGACAAGTACAAGCATGAATAGGGCCAGATTAGAATCTGAGCTGTTGCCAAAGCAGGTCCAGAGAACACTCTGGTATTGGAGGGTCTCCTAGGGAGGCAGAGGTAGAGCTACCAACCTATATACTTTATTCTCCTTTCTTTTTTTCCTTACTTCCTTTATCCTCATTTCCCCCTATATTGTTCTTATGTTCTTTCTCTATTATTCCTTTAATTTTTATTTTTTACAACTGGTATTTTCCATGTGTAAAACGTCTTATTTCTAAATAAATTTATTTTATATTTCTTCTTATTTTTAAAGTATTATTACACTCTTCTTTTTGACTCTTGTTTTCATCCTTTTTTTTTTTCACCTTTTTCTCTCTTCCTTTCTCTTTGTAAGTATGCAAGCTTTGTCTTCTGCGTTGTGAGGCCTGTGAATTCTTGGTGCTGCAGTTGGTTGGGCCTGAACCCCCAAGGTGGTAGATCTGAGTCCAGGACATTGAACCACCAGAGGCCTGAAGACCCCATTGAGCATTAATTGAAGAGAACTCTTCCAAATCCCTTCATCTCAACACTAAGACCAATCACTACCCAAAGGCCGAAAAGCTCCAATGTCAGACACCTCATGCCAAACCATTAGCAAAAGAGAAAAACAAATCTGACCATTAGTATGAAGGATTCCTAAAGCCATACCAAGCCCATGGACATCCCAAAGCATAATACTGGACATGGCACTATCCTTCAGAAAGACAAGATCCAGGTCCATCCACCAGAGCTCAGTCTCAAGTCCTCCCAACCAGGAAAATTTCACAAGGCACTTCTTCAACTTCACCTGTGGGGAGCAGACTTCACAATTAAGAGGAACAATAACCCCCAGACCTGCAGAAAGGAGACCCCAAACACAGTAAATTAAAGAATTGAAAAGACAGAGAAGCATGTAACAAATGAAGGGACATAGTAAAAACCCACAAGACCAAACAAAGGAAGAGAAAATAAGCAGTCTACCTGAAAAAAGAATTCAGAGCAATAATAATAAAGATGAGCCAAAATCTTGAAAATAAAATGAGATTGGCTAAATGGATAAAAAACCAAAACTCCTATAAATGCTGTCTACAAAAGACTCACCTCAAAACAAGGTACACACACAGACTGAAAGTGAAGGGCTGGAAAAAGATATTTCATGCAAATGGAGATCAAAAGAAAGTGGGAGTAGCAATACTCATATCAGATGAAATAGACTTTTAAATGAAGAATGCACAAGACACAATGAAGAATACTACATAATGATCAAGGGATCAATCTAAGAAGATATAAGAATTATAAATATCTATGCACCCAACATAAGAGCACATCAATACATTTAAAAAAATGTCAAAAACTATTAAAGCAGAAATAGACAGCTACAAAAAAATAGTTCAGGACTCTAATACCACTTGCACACCAATGGACAGGTCATCCAGATAGAAAATTAATAAGGACATGAAAAGTTGTGGTCATGAAACGTGAGCTACACCAGTATTCATGACCTCCACAGGAGAGGATTTTGATCTGGGGCCAGAGACGAGGCTTGATCACTTGCAGATTTTTTGTAGCAGAGTTTTATTAAAGTATAAAATGAGACAGAGAAAGCTTCTGACATAGAAATCAGAAGGAGACAGAAAGAATGCCACCTTGCTAGTTCTTAGCAAGGTGTTTTATACCTGTTCAGTTCAGTTCAGTTCAGTTTAGTCACTCAGTCGTGTCCAACTCTGCAACCCCATGAATCGCAGCATGCCAGGCCTCCCTGTCCATCACCAACTC
>NW_011483317.1:12654-13194 GCF_000754665.1 Bison bison bison
AGTTCCTCTTCACTTTCTGCCATAAGGGTGGTGTCATCTGCATATCTGAGGTTATTGATATTTCTCCTGGCTATCTTGATTCCAGCTTGTGTTTCTTCCAGTCCAGCATTTCTCATGATGTACTCTGTATATAATTTAAATAAGCAGGGTGACAATATACAGCCTTGACGTACTCCTTTTCCTATTTGGAACCAGTCTGTTGTTCCATGTCCAGTTCTAACTGTTGCTTCCTGACCTGCATACAGATTTCTCAAGAGGCAGGTCAGGTGGTCTGGTATTCCCATCTCTTTCAGAATTTTCCACAGTTTATTGTGATCCACACAGTCAAAGGCTTTGGCATAGTCAATAAAGCAGACATAGATGTTTTTCTGGAACTTTCTTGCTTTCTCCATGATCCAGCTGATGTTGGCAATTTGATCTCTGGTTCCTCTGCCTTTTCTAAAACTAGCTTGAACATCGGGAAGTTCACGGTTCACGTATTACTGAAGCCTGGCTTGGAGAATATTGAGCATTACTTTACTAGCATGTGAGATGAGTGCA
>NW_011483317.1:13294-13640 GCF_000754665.1 Bison bison bison
CAAGAAACAAGAAAAACATTGAATAAAGAATTTAACCTTACACCTAAAGCAACTAGAAAAACAATTTTAAAAACCTCAAAGTTAGAAGAAGGAAAGAAATCATAAAAATCAGAACAGAAATAAGTAAAAAATAAAAGGAGATAATAGCAAAGATCAATAAACTAAAAACTGGCTCTTTGAGAAGATAAACAATATTGACAGCCATTAGCCAGACTCATCAAGAAAAAAATGGGAGAAGACCCATGTTAACAAAATTTATACACAGAAATCCTCTGCATTTCTATACACTAACAATAAAAAATCAGAAAGAGAAATTAAGGAAATATTCCCTATTCACCACTGCAAC
>NW_011483317.1:13740-14532 GCF_000754665.1 Bison bison bison
TGATGTCTGGCTCTAGGTCAGTGATCACACCATCGTGATTATCTGGGTCGTGTAAGTATCTTTTTTGTACAGTTCTTCTGTGTATTCTTGCCACCTCTTCTTAATATCTTCTGCTTCTGTTAGGTCCATACCATTTCTGTCCCTTATCGAGTCCATCTTTGCATGAAATGTTCCCTTGGTATCTCTAATTTTCTTGAAGAGATCTCTAGTCTTTCCCATTCTATTGTTTTCCTCTATTTCTTTGCATTGTTAGCAAGTTTCTAATCGGATAAAAGAAACACCTTAAGACTGAGAGAGTTGCACTAGGCCCCTCTCCCACAGCATGCATTTTGAAATAGAATGGCACTAGGGGAGTCATCTCCAGCCATAAAACAATTGACATGAATCTTGAAGAAAGGCAGATTCCCAAGCAAATATTTAGTTTCATTAACATAGTTTAAGAAAACTTTTCCATGAGTAAGACACACTGGTTTGCTGAGCTATTATCAACTCAAGGTTTGAGAAAAATGTTAGCCTTAGGTGGAACCGATTTGAAGAAAGGCAGATTCCAAAGCAAATACAGTTTCATTAACATAGCTTAAGAAAAACATTTCCATAGCTAACATTGCATTGGTTAGCTCAAGGTTTGAGAAAAGTATTAATTCAGGTAGAACCAGGTGTTGTCGTGGCAACACAGAATTAAAAGAAGCTTCCTTTAATTTTGTATAGGGAAGGAAAAAAAAAGTCTGCCACTTGCAGTTTATTTCCCCCTGCTGCTTGGGGACCTCTGACCTCCCTACCAAGGCTGTTAAC
>NW_011483317.1:15191-20556 GCF_000754665.1 Bison bison bison
CACTAACAATAAAAAATCAGAAAGAGAAATTAAGGAAATATTCCCTATTCACCACTGCAACAAAAAAGAATAAAACACCTATGAAAAAAAAATCTACCTAAAGAGACAAAAGACAAGTATGCATAAAACTATAAGACATTGATGAAAGAAATCAAAGATGACACAAACAGATGGGGAGATATATCAAGTTCTTGGATTGGAAGAATCAATATTGTGAAATAACTAAATATACAGGTTCAATACAATTCATATCAAACTACTGATGGTATTTTTCATAGAATTAGAACAAAAAACACACAATTTATGTGGAAACACAACATACACCAAATAGGCAAAGCAATCTTGAGAAAGAAGAATGGAGCTGGAGGAATCAAACTGCCTGACTTCTGACTATACTACAAAGCCACAGTCATTAAGACAGTATGGTACTGGCACAAAAAAGGAAATATAGACCAATGGAACAAGATAAAAGCCCAGAGATAAACCCACACACCCATGGGTACCATATCTTTGACAAAGGACACAATACACAATGAGAAAAGATAGTCTCTTCAATAAGTGGTGCTGGGAAAACTGGACATGTGCATGTAAAAAAAAAATGGAATTTTAACACTTTCTAACATCATGTGCATATGTGCATGCTCAGTTGCTTCAGTCATGTCTGACTCTTTGTGACCTTATGGACTGGAGCCTGCCAGGCTCCTCTGTCCATGGGATTTTCCAGGCAAGAATACTGGAGTGGTTTGCCATGCCCTCCTCCAGGGATCTTTCTGACCCAGAGATTGCATTGCAGGTAGATTCTTTACCCACTGAGCCACTTGAGAATCCTGTTACTAACATCATACACAAAGATAAACACAAAATGGATTAAAGACCTGAATGTAAGGCCAGAAACTTTAAAACTCTTAGAGGAAAACATAGGCAGAACACACTCTGACATAAATCACAGCAAGATCCTCTATAACACACCTGCTAGACTAAAAGAAATAAAAAGAAAAATAAACAAATGAGACCTAATTAATCTTTTCATTTGTTTGTTTTACCAGATTTATTTTACTTATACACAGATGATACAAACTTGTTATATACAGACAATACAAACGAGCAAAAAACAAAACATTTCTCAATGGAGTGTGTACTTGTATAAATTATTCAGTTCACAGACAAAGCAAAACAAATATAAAAATCACAACATTAGATTTACAGAAGAGCCAAAATATACACAGGTTTAGACCCTGAATTACTATTAGGAAAAAAAAATCTCCCCAATGGACTGGAATCTAGATTGAATATTGTATATGAGGCATATTTCACATTAATTTTAAAATAAAAAGAAAAAGTATAGGTCTACTACACAACATTAGAAATCCTACTAATCTATTTTCAGGGGGAATCAGAGCTCCTTATCAAATATAACAAGACTTAAAAGGGGGAATAAACAGTCTTATTTGCATTGATGCTAGTGTTTTCCCAAGGAAGTCAAATTTCAGCTGTTTCTAGGTGGTGGGGAAATCATTTTCAAAACTAAAAGGCAGTAAAATATATAACTCACAAAATTCATCTTCACTAAACTACACTATAGTTACCAACAATTCAGTCATCTATATCATTAGTAGAATATTCATTACAAAGATTTACAGCATATAAAGGTGGAGAGGGGGGGGGACTGAAAAGATATTCAGAAACAGTTTGTCAGCATATTTGGCACCTGCACAGACCAGTAATGGATTTGTCACTTTGGGGAAAAACAAACAAGACAAAATAATATTGCTGATGTTGAGCTATTCTATTTAGAAGGAAGGAGGAAAAAACATGTAATTCCAGTTAACTTTGCTTTGCAGGCATCATGCCACTTAATCTGCTTGCCTGTGAACAGACACCTATCCTCTCCTTAGCTATTTGTGTGCAGTAGGGCATGGAGTAGTTTTTTCATGCAATGGATTGAGGAGAAGCGAGAAACTCTTCATTATCTAGTCTTTCAAGCTTCCAGAGCCTCTTAAAATACTGTTAATAATCTCACAAGAAAACATTTTCAGGGGCGGGGGGAGTTGGAGAAAAAGGAAAAGAAATGAATGAGAAAGTTTAAGCGTGAACTGGTTTTGTGCCTTGACAATGTAAATAAAAACTAGTCATTCATTACAGTAAATTAACACTATATACAGTCATTTCACAGGCTTTGTTCCACTTGAGTTATTAACATCCCTACCATTCATCCATCCATCCACTCGGGAATAAGAAAGGACACACTGGGTGGGTCCAGGTTCTACAGTCAACATCCTATGGTTAATGGTGAGTCTGAGACTTGGCGGGTCGGAATCGCTACTACCTGACAGGACTGCCCAGGTCTCCTAAAGGTGAAGAGTTTCATGACAAGAGAAAGACAAGGAGAGCATGAGAAAAAGAAGGGGAGGGGGAGGGGAACTGTTACGATAACTTCACAGAAGGAGAGTTAAGTAGGCAAACCAAAAAGGTTTATAGCCAAGTTGAAGGTCGATGTGGTAACTGCAGAAACTGCTGTGCAAAAAAAAAAAGTTAAAATCACACTCAGGAGACCTGTACGAATTCGCTGCAGACTGTATTCGAAGGTCAAATAAACTGAGGGAGTGTTCCAGGTGGGGCGTTAGCAGAGGGAGAGGCATGAGGGGCCGGCCAAGCTGTGCGAGTAGAAGCCGTAGTAGCAGCCTATGTCCTTGGCACAGTTCTCGCAGTCCCGCTGGGCCAGCACCTCGCTCTTGAGCAGGGACGAGGTCTCAGACATGGGCATGTTTGTGGGCGAGATCTGCCTCCTTTTGGCCTGCCTGTAAATCCCAGAGTCGCTCAAGTCCAAGGATTTGATGGAGGAGGGCATCTGTATCCAGCCGGTGTCAAGTCCTTGGGCTTGGCGTCCTTGGTGGGCCAGGCAGCAGCAGTGAGTACTCTGCGGACAGACCCTTAACCTCCTCGCCCAGGTAGGGGTTGGCACCAGCTATGTGGTGGTGACTGCAGCATTATTGGGCCAGCAGAGCAGCACCTAGCCCGACTTGGCACCTCATTTTACTGCAGGGGAGCTGCACACACTCCAGCCCTATGATCTGTGCATTGTAACTGAGCAGGTAGCTGGTGCAGCCAGTGGCCTGCTGCTGCAGCGCCTTCATGCCTGCCACCAAATAGAAGAGCAGCAGGGCCACACTGCGTGCGAAGTCTGTGGCCACATCACAGGTCGAGTTGGCAAAGTCCAGCCGGTTGTTGGCCAGCATCACAAACCAGCGCTGAGGCCCAGGTCCTAGGACTACTGCAACAACAGCAGCCCATTGGTGTGTGACATGCACACCGGACCTAATTAATCTTAAAAAACTTTCACATAGTCAAGGAAACTATAAGAACAGTGAATGAACAAACCTCAGAATGGTGGAAAATAATAGCAAATGGAACAAATGACAAAGGATTAATCTCCAAAATATACAACCAACCCATTCAGCTCAATACCAGAGAAGCAAACAACCCAATCAAAAAGTGAGCAAGAGATCTACAGACATTTCTCCAATGTAGACATACAGATGGCTAGTAAACACATGAAGAAATGCTCAACATTACTCATTATTAGAGAAATGCAAGTGAAGACTAAAATGAGATATCATCTCATATCAGTCAGAATGGATATCTTCAAATAATCAACAAACAATAAATGCTGGAGAGGGTGTGGAGAAAAGGGAGCACTCTTGTACTGTTGGTGGGAATGCAAATTAATACAGCCACTGTGGAAGATGGTATGGTGATTCCTTTAAAAATTAGGAATAAAACCACCATATGACCCAGCAATCCCACTCCTAGGCATATACCTGAGGAAACCAAAATTGAAAAAGACACATGTACCCCATTTTTCATTGCAACACTATTTACAACAGCTAGAACATGGAAGCAACATTGATGTCCATTGATAGATGAATAGATAAAGAAATTTTGGTACATATACACAATGGAATATTACTCAGCCATGAAAAGGAACACATTTGAGTCAGTTCTGATGAGGTGGATGAACCTAGAACCTATTATACAGAGTAAAGTGAGTCAGAAAGAGAAAGATAAGTATCATATTCCAACACATTTATATGGAATCTAGTAAAATGGTACTGAAGAATTTACAGGGCAGCAGTACAGAAACAGACACAGAGAATAGACTTATGGACATGGGGAGAGGGGAAGAGGGGGTGAGATGTATGGAAAGAGTGACGTGGAAACTTACGTTACCATATGTAAAATAGATAGCCAATGGGAATTTGCTGTATGGCTCAGGAAACTCAAACTGGGGCTCTGTATCAATCTAGAGGGGTGGGATGGGGCAGGAGGTGAGAGGGAGGTTCAAAAGGGTGGGGATATATGTATCACATCAGATCAGATCAGATCAATCACTCAGTCGTGTCCGACTCTTTGCGACCCCATGAATCGCAGCACGCCAGGCCTCCCTGTCCATCACCAACTCCCGGAGTTCACTCAGACTCACGTCCATCGAGTCAGTGATGCCATCCAGCCATCTCACCCTCTGTCGTCCCCTTCTCCTCCTGCCCCCAATCCCTCCCAGCATCAGAGTCTTTTCCAATGAGTCAACTCCTCGCATATATGTATACCTATGGCTAATTCATGTTGAGGTTTGACAGAAAACAAAATTCTGTAAAGCAATTATCTTTCAATAAAAAAAATAAATTGAAAAGAAAAAAAAAATGAAAGCATTTCCCATAAGATCAGTTGAAAGACAAGGGTGCCCACTTTTGTAAGTATTATTCAATATAGTTTTGAAAGTCCTATCCACAGAAATCAGAGAAAACATAATAAAATAATCCAGACAGGAAACAAAGAAATAAAACTCAAACAGTTTGCAGGTGACATGATACCATACATGTCATGATACTATACCCTAAAGATATCACCAGAAAACTAGAACTACTTGATAAGCATAGTAAATTCATAAGATACAAAATTACTACACTGAAATTTATTGCATTCCTATACACTAACAATCAAAAATCAGAAAGAGAAATTAAGGAAACACTCCCATTCACCATTGAAACAATAAAATAAAATACCTTGGAATAAACCTACCTAAAGAAACAAAATACCTGCATGAAAAAAATTATAAGACAATGATGAAAGAAATCAGACAGCACAAACAGATGGAGAGATATACCATGTTCATGGATTGGAATAATCAATATTGTGAAAATAACTGTACTACCCAAGACAATCTACAGATTCAATGCAACCCCTAGCAAATTACCAGTGCACTTTTCCCAGAACTATAAGAAAACATCTCACAATTAGTTTGGAAGCATAAAGAAATCCTGAATAGCCATAGCAATCTTGAGAAAGAAAAATAGAGCTGGAGAAATCA
>NW_011483317.1:21276-22132 GCF_000754665.1 Bison bison bison
GTATACCTGTGGCTGATTCATGTTGATGTATAGCAAAAAACAATCACAATATTGTAAAATAATTATCCTCCAAATAAAATAAATTAATTTTTAAAAATAAATACATAGATAATAGAAATACAAAAAAGATATGTGGTACTAGGAAAACTGCAGAGCTACATGTAAAGGAATGAAACTAGAACTCTTCTTAACACCATACACAAAAATAAACTCAAAATTGATTAAAGACTTAAATGTAAGGATAGAAACTATAATGCTCTTAGGGGGAAACTTAGGCAATAAAATACAGCAAGACCCTCTTTGACAGATTTTTGTTACTGAGTTGTAGAAGTTACTTATGTTTTGGAAATTAGCCCCTTATCAAACATATGGTTTGCAAATATGTTCTCCCATTCTGTACATTGCCTTTTCATTTCATTGGTCTTTCTTTTACTATACATAAACTTTTCAGTTTTATGTAATCCAGCTTGTTCATTTTTGTTTTTGCTTTGGTGTCATATCCAAAAAGTCATTGACAAGATCAGTGTCAAGGAGGTTTTTTTCAAAAATTTTTCCTAGTAGTTTCATGACTTTAGATCTTACATTTAAGTCTTTAATCCATTTCAAGTAAATTTTTGTAACTACTGTAAGAGTTACAAAAATTTGTAGGGCTTCCCTAATGGCTCAGTGGGTAAAGAATCTATCTGCAATGCAGGAGACACAGGAGACATGGGTTCTACCCCTGGGTCCAGAAGATCTTCTAGTGGAGGAAATGGCAACCCGCTCCAGTATTCTTGCCTGAAAAATCCCATGGACAGAGGAG
Organism: Bison bison bison; assembly: GCF_000754665.1. NCBI lineage: Eukaryota > Metazoa > Chordata > Mammalia > Artiodactyla > Bovidae > Bison > Bison bison. Next base: position 22,079 of record NW_011483317.1, read on the forward strand.
CCTGTTGGGATACAGTCCAGAGAGTTGCAAAGAGTTAGACATTACTGAGAGACT
>NW_011483317.1:22341-23044 GCF_000754665.1 Bison bison bison
CTGATCTTAGAGGAAAAACTTTCAAGTTTTCACCACTGATTGTGTATAACGTTAGCTGTGTATTTGTTGTATATGATCTTCATTATGCTGAGGTATGTTGCTTCTGTACCTGACTTATTGGGAGCTTTTACCATGTATGGGTGCTAGCTTTTGTCAGGCTTTTTTCTGTATTTATTGGGTGGATCATAAGATTTTTATCCTTCATTCTATTAATGTAGTATATCATGTTTATTGATTTACATATGTTGAACCATTCTTGCATCACAGGGATAAATCCCACCTGATCATGGTGTAGGATACTTTTATGTGCTGTGGAATCCAGCTTGCTAGTATTTTGTTTTGAGTTTTTGCATCTATATTTATCAGGATTTTTTGCTTGTACTTTTTTCTTTTTTTCTATTCTCATTGTCTGAGCTTGGTATCAGAATACTATTGGACTTGTAACACAAGTCTGGGAATGTTCTCTTCCTTAGATTTTGTTTTGGATGACTTTGAGAAGGACTGGCTCTAATTCTTTAAATGTTTGGCAAAATTCACCATTGAAACCATCTGGATCCAGGTTTTCTTTGTTGAGAAGTTTTGCAGTACAGCTTTAATGTCTGCAGTTACTACTGTCTGTTCAGATTTTCTATTTTTCATGATCCAGCCTTGATAGGTTGTATGTCCTTAGAAAGTTGACCATTTATTATGGGTTACTACAATG
>NW_011483317.1:23144-23807 GCF_000754665.1 Bison bison bison
TTGAGGAATTTACTTTTTCCCCATTGAGTATTCTTCAATCTCTCATCAAACATTAGTTTGTATGCAGGTAATAATCATGGGCTCTTGATTCAGCTCCACTCATCTATGTATGTATTTTAAGCCATTATTATTCTGTTTCTATTACTGTATTTCTATAAAGTAGATTGATCAGGAACTATCATATTTCCAGCTTTGTTTGTCTTTCTCAAGATTGCTTTGGCTATTCAGGGTCTTCTGTGAATTGTAGGGGTTTTCTGCTAATTTTGTGAAAAATGTCATTGGAATTTTGATAGGAATTTCTATAGGAATTTCACTATCTATTAGATGCTTTTGAGTAGTATGAACATATCAATAATATTAACTCTTCCAATCCATGAACACAACATATCATTCCACTTATTTGTGTCTTCTTCAATTTCTTTTATCAATGTCTTTTAAGTTTCCAGTTTACAAATCTTTCATCTCTTTAGTTAAATTTATTCATAATTATTTTTGAAGCTATTGTAAATGAAACTTTCTTCATTTCTCTTCCTGATAGTTTAATATTATTTTATAGAAATGTAACAAATTTTGTATATTAATTTTAAATTCTGCATTTTTGCTGAATTCTTTATTAATTCTTGCAGCTTTTTGTGTAGTCTTTAGAGATCTATATATATGATC
>NW_011483317.1:24092-24871 GCF_000754665.1 Bison bison bison
GGCTGCCGTCTATGGGGTCACACAGAGTCGGCCACGACTGAAGCGACTTAGCAGCAGCAGCAGCAGCAGCAGTGTAAGTGCCTAATAATAAGCTTGTTTCATTGTGATATAAATGCCTGATACTAAGCTTTTGATTTCCAAGGCATCCATTTCAAAGACATTTACCTCAAATAAACATATTTCTAGATACACAACTAGATTAAGAACCAATCAATCCCACCCATGATATTCCCCTTCTAGAAAGCCCTAGATAACCTAGATAACTGACCACTTGAATGACAGCACTTTCACCTCTCCACACTTTAATTAGTCATATTTTAAATTTGCTAATAGTGAACACATGAAATCCTAGGTACCCCTTCCTCAATCACAATAAAGGAAGAAACTCACATCCTCTCTCTTTCTCTACCTCTTCCCCTACCGTTTATCTTCTCCCTGTGCTTCTCCCTTACCATCTCACTCTTTCTCTACCTGCGACTTAACTATGTGTTCCTGAGCATGACACATATCCTCCAGGACCTAAGAATAATAAACCTTGTTTTTCCAACGTTCCCTGATTGTTGTTTCTGAGGTGCATCTTGCAATTATAATAAGAGCCACAAGAGTTGAACCAGTCACAACATCATTTCTTGTCAAATTTCTGTTGATATTAGCCATAACTAGTATGGAGCCAAGTGATTGCTCCTAGGCATTCTAGCTGATAGTGAGACTATTGTTAAAGACTGACACAATAGAGTTTTTCCAATTGGTTGAAATATAATTATTAATCATAGTCTCAT
>NW_011483318.1:0-312 GCF_000754665.1 Bison bison bison
GTTGTCAGCTGGGGGTTTCTGGGTTCTCTTCACTGTGGCCCCCCAAGGCAGTGTTCTATGGGCGCAGCCATCTCTGAACTTTAGCTCAAGCACGTTGGCCATTTGGATGTGAGTTCGAAAACGTTCCAATGCTCTCCAGAGTTCTGTTCATTTGCTCTTTTGACAGTCTGATGGATGACCTGGCATTAACTAGGAAGAGGACAATATTATCCAGCCTGAATAACTAATCTCCTAAGAAGTACAAAGTTGAAGGATCTTGGTGCACATGAATCTTATTAAATGTGCTTATAAAATATGTTCTATCCAAATAAG
>NW_011483318.1:412-1105 GCF_000754665.1 Bison bison bison
CATTCCCAGAAATAAGCCTAAGTTAAGTGCTCTGCAGCCTAGCACCCTCTCTAGGTTTGTGTTGGAAAGATTGCGTGGTAGGTGGTACACCCAGAGAATTAAATTGCCTGGGGAAGAGCATCTTTTACTTCTTGACAAGAGTCCCAGGTCTTTGTCGACCTGGTAGACTTTGGAAATTTTAGTCCAAAATCTGCACACAGCTGGCGGCCACTTGGGTGTCCAGTACGTGACTCTAATCACCCCATAAAGCGTCTGTCCTCTTTTCAGCCCTTTCAAAAGTAAACCTTGAAGGTGAATAGTAAAGAGCACATTTAATGCACTTTTCTCAGAGTTTTTCACAGGACTGTAGGAAATTGCAGACAGTAAGTAAAGGGGCTGAGGGACAGAAATGGGAAGCGTTTATGAAAATAGGCTTTCTACCTGATATGATGTTGTTTTCTCTGAGAGTTAATGCATATTACTAATGGTTTTCATTTTTATGCCAAGAAAATTCAGTCCCTACTGGGATTTGTGCTAAATGGTAGCCTAGCCCACCTAGGTAGCCTAGTTGCACCCACTGGGGTTAATTCTGCATCTCAATCAGCTTGAAAATGTCAGCCTGAACTCTCAGACTTAATTGTTACAGATGCTTTATAAATAGGGCATTCAAAATCCTCAGGCTGTTCCCTCTTGCTATCATAATTGATACTTAAT
>NW_011483318.1:1205-1881 GCF_000754665.1 Bison bison bison
TTCTATCCAAATAAGCTTAGCAACCCCTAAAATAGCCTCTTCTGATCCGTGTCTGGAACTTTGGCACGCTTCATAGGTCTCTAAGCCAAAATTATTCAGTGGAGTGATGACAGTGTTCTTTGTGCATGGGAAAATGGGAAGTGGGGATGGTAACTCCTCTGTTGACTAATTGTACTCCTTCTGTCCATCTCAGGGGAGACCAGGACCAATTGGAATTCAAGGTCCAACAGGTCCTCAAGGACTTCCTGGCCCTAGTGGTTTATCAGGGTTAAAAGGAGAAAGGGGCTCCCCAGGCCCGCTGGGACCGTATGGACCAAAAGGCGATAAGGTAAGAGCACCAAAGCTTGAGTTTTCCTTTGACTCTTGGACCATGGGTATGAAGGTGAAAGGTTCTAAACCTCAGCTGTCTATTCATGAAAAGAATACTAATTGCACATACTTTGGTGCCAGGCTACACACTTTAATAATAGGCAGGATGGGTGATATGCTCCCATTTCTAGGGAGAATCCCATAGCCAGCAAGTCAGAAAGTCAAGATATCAGCTATTTGCCAGATAAGTGGGATCACCGTGGTGGAAAAGTCCAGAGGGTTTGAGCTGGAGATGGATCAGAAGGCCAATCAACAGGGCAGCAGAGGGATCCAAACAAGGGGAATGGGACGCCAGGGGTCAGAATGC
>NW_011483318.1:4173-5590 GCF_000754665.1 Bison bison bison
AATACTCAGGTTGCTTCTATACCTTGAGAATTGTAAGTAATGCTGCTATGAACATTGGGGTATGTATATCTGTTTGAATTGGTGGTTTTTTCATATATATACCCAGGAATGGAATTGCCGAATCATATAGTAGTTCTATTTTTATTTTTTTGAGAAACTTTCATACTTTTTTCCTCAGTGACTGCATCACTTTACATTCCTACCAATAGTGCAGGAGGGTTCCCTTTTCTCCACATCCTCGCCAACATTTGTTTATTTGTGTTCATTTTGAGAATAGCCATTCTGATAGGTGTGAGGTCGTACCTCATTGTGATTTTGATTTGCATTTCTTGATGATTAGTGATGCTGAGCATATTTTCATGTGCCTGCTGGCACATGGAGATGGAAGAAGAAAAGAAGATACTTTTCTTCTTTAGAAAAGTATCTATTCAGTTCTTCTGCCCATCTTTTAATTGGCTTTTTGTTTCTTTCATATTGAGTTTTATGACCTGTTAATATGTGTTGGATATTAACCCCCTATCAGTCATAGTTTTTGTAAATATCTTTTCCCATCAGTAGGTTGTCTTTTCATTTTGCTGATGGCTACTCCAAAGATCACTTGAAGACAACCTCTTCCCTTCATGCTGAGGACCTGGTTTTGCTGGAGATAAGTGGGGAGTCTGGAGCTCACAGACATGTCCTTTTCCCATTCCATCCAGCCCAATCCCCCCTTTTTTATTGAGTTTCTGCATTTTTACTCAATATCCCTACTTATCCTGCCTAATGGATATTGCATGGTAACATTTCTCCAGCTTTTAAAGTACAGTATTTGGAACTTGGTACTATCACTTTTTAGTTTTATTCTTCAGTGCTTCTCTATATACTTAATCTTTAACCTGGGCTATGTTTGCCTCTAGCAGTGGTTTTCAACCTTAAGAACCAAATCTTGTGTGGAAGCTCAGCATGTAGAACAGAAAAAAAGTGGAGCTCCTCCATGTGAGGGAAGTCCTAGAGCCCGCTTTTATCTTTCTAACAGCCTCTAAGGGGTTCTTTTGAGTCATATCAAAACAGTTTAGTTAAGTCTTGACTTAACAGCTTCTTGTGTTATACTACATAATCATCTAAGATCAGGTAAGGGAGTTCAAATTGCTTTGTGCCAATCTACAGGTATTTTTCTTGAGTACCTGCTATGTGGTAGCACTCTACTATGGGAATACAAAAAAAAGGCATCTGGCTCTGCCCTCAGAAATATTATCATTTGATTCATTTTTATCCCCAGATCTAGTGTACATTTGTGGCTTTGGTGAATAGAAGACTCACTTACCTTGTATTTGTTACACATATCAACAAATCAGCCATCAGATTTTGGCCTTTTATTCAACTGCAGAGTCTGCAAAATCCCAGAAATAGGCCATTGGAGAAGTAAGAGGTGGATGGG
>NW_011483318.1:5690-7212 GCF_000754665.1 Bison bison bison
TTCCAGGCTTCCATGTTGTTCACCATCTCCTGGAGATTGTTCAAACTCATGTACACTGAGTTGGTGATTCTATCCAAACATCTCATCCTGTCATCCCCTTCTCCTGCCTTCTATCTTTCCCAGCATCAGGGTCTTTTCCAATAAGTCAGTTCTTTGCATCAGGTAGCCAAAATATTGGAGCTTCAGCTTCAGTGTCAGCCCTTCTAATGAATATTCAGGGTTGATTTCCTTTAGGAGTCACTGGTTTGGTCTCCTTGCTGTCGGGGAGACTCTCAAGAGTCTTTTCTGGCACCACAGTTAGAAAGAATGGAAACTAGCAAACTAGAGGTCACATCTTCCATTTATCCTGTGGATCCAGCCTCACCAGATATGAGTGGAGGATTTGAAGCTCACAATAGTGCCACACCCTTCCTCCTGCAATCTCTTTTTAATGGGGGCCGGAAGAAATGAATCCTGTGAAGCAGAGGCTGATTCCCATTCTGAGCTGGAACCCACCCCAGAGTCCAGCTGGACACTTCTGCGTCCAACCGTCCAACTTGTGGCCAAAAGAGCCTGAGAACTTCTAGAAATCGATCACTTCTTTTGGGGGCCTTTGTTGCTTAGGAGAATAAGTCCAGATTCCTCCAAATGAGTCTGCTGCTTCCAGTAGACGTCTCCATCCCCTTGGCTCTCTTCTTGCCCCACCCCCTTGACCCCTTGACCTAAGGTTGTACATATATTTTTTGACTTTCAATCTCTTTAGCTTCAGGATTCAAGACTCAATTACTCCAAGAAATTTTATCCCCTGTTCCCTTCCCTCTCTTCCAGCTATTCATGATGTATTAAGGAGCACCTTCTGTTGACAGCTTACCTCTCTTTTCCATCTCTAATCTCCCAGGAGTCTTTGGGGTCTGTACCACAAACTCTAGCTCCTTATTGCATAGAGTGCATGGTGTTTATTGATTTTCTTGTATGTTAGTCTTATCTACTTTAGCATTCCAGTCCCCTATAATGAAAAGGACATCTTTTTTGGGTGTTAGTTCTAGAAGGTCTTGTAGGTCTTCATAGAACCATTCAAATTCAGCTTCTTCAGCATTATTGGTCAGGGCATTGTATTAGTGTGATATTGAATGGTTTGCCTTGGAATGCAAAAGTAGGAAGTCAAGAAACACCTGGAGTAACAGGCAAATTTAACCTTGGAGTACAGAATGAAGCAGGGCAAAGGCTAACAGAGTTTTGCCAAGAGAATGCACTGGTCATAGCAAACACCCTCTTCCAACAACTGAAGAAAAAACTACACATGGACATCACCAGACGGTCAACACCGAAATCAGATTGATTCTATTCTTTGCAGCCAAAGATGGAGAAGCCCTATACAATTAGCAAAAACAAGACCAGGAGCTGACTGTGGCTCAGATCATGAACACCTTATTGCAAAATTTAGACTTAAATTGAAATAGGGAAAACCACTAGACCATTCAGGTATGACCTAAATCAAATCCCTTGTGATTATACAGTGGAAGTGAGAAACAGATTCAAGGGA
>NW_011483318.1:8848-12808 GCF_000754665.1 Bison bison bison
CCTGAATATTCATTGAAAGGACTGATGCTGAAGCTGAAGCTCCAATACTTTGGCCACCTGATGCCAAGAACTGACTGATTTGAAAAGACCCTGATGCTGGGAAAGATTGAAGGTGGGAGGAGAAGGGGAAGACAGAGGATGAGATGGTTGGATGGCATCACTGACTCAATAGACATGAGTCTGAGTAAACTCCAGGAGTTGGTGATGGACAGGGAGGCCTGGCATGCTGCAGTCCATGGGGTCGCTAAGAGTTGACATGACTGAGCGACTGAACTGAACTGAACTGAGTCTTATCTAGCTCCTTGAAAGCACAGACTTTTGTCTTCTGTTCCTCTCAGAGGCCCCAGGGCTAAATTCAGCACAGGGTAGGAACTCTAGAAATCCAACCTCTAGAACCTCATAGCTCTAGTAGTAGCTACAAGAGGCTTCCCGAGTAGGTCAGTCAATAAAGAATCCACCTGAAATGCAGGACATCCATGTTCCATTCCTGGGTTAGGAAGATCCCCTGGAGAAGGAAATGGCAACCCACTTCAGTATTCTTGCCTGGGAAAACCCATGGACAGAGGAGTCTGGTGGGCTACAGTCTATGGGGTCGCAAGAGTCAGGCATGACAGAGCGACGAAACCACCACAGTACCTATAAAAGCAGCAGTACTCAGACTTGCAGGGCTCCCTCAGACAGAGGAAAACACAGAGACCCTAGGATCAGTCGGACTAACTATTTTACCCAGCTTTCAGCAGCACTTATTAAGCAATTTGGCTAAAACCAACACATCTTACTAAACTGGATCACTGCACAAATCTGCTTCCCCTCTTAATATTGGCTGATTGCTCACATCTGTGCCACTGGTTTTGGTCCCAGAACTCCATTTTTGCTGTCACGTAGATGATTTCCACATGAATGAGCAAGATCATCCAAGTCTGTGCACCCAGGGGCACGGTCACCAGTTGAGAGTGAACAAACAAGCAGTCGTCAAGATATTCAACAGTAAAATAACATAGACAAGGGACGATAGGACTGTGGCTTTTAATGATATCACAGACGTGAGTTGAGCTGTTGGCACCTCCCAAAAATGCAGGTTGATCCAATGTTTTCAGTTCAAATAAGTTGGAAGCAGAAGTTTTCAAGTTGTCCTTTGCGATTTATGTCGAGCTTTTCCCATGGAGTTGATCTCAAACATTTCCCCGCCTAGAGACTCATAAATGAACACACCAGATTTATATCTTCAAAGTGACCACGTACCACTCACCAAATGGAAACATTTCCTTTCCAATCTGGGTTCTATGGAACATTTGTTGTTGTTGTTGTTCAGTCACTAAGTCATGTCCAACTCTTTGTAACCCCATGGACTGTAGCACACCAGGCTTCCTTGTCCTTCACTATCTCCAGAGTTTGCTCAAATGCATGTCCATTGAGTTGGTGATGCCATCCAACCATCTCATCCTCTGTCACCCCCTTCTCCTTCTGCCTTCAATCTTTCCCAGCATTGGGTCTTTTCCAATGAGTTGGCTCTTTGCGTTAGGTAGCCAAAGTATTGGAGCTTCAGCTTCAGCATCAGTCCTTCTGATGAATATTCAGGGTTGATTTCCTTTAGAATTGATTGGTCTCCTTTCAGTCCAAGGGACTGTTAAGAATCTTCTCCAGCACCACAGTTTGAAAGCATCAGTTCTTTGATACTCAGCCTTCTTTATGGTCCAACTCTCACATCTGTACATAACTATTAGAAAAACCATAGCTTTGACTAGATGGGCCTTTGTCGGCAAAGTGATGTCTCTCCTTTATAATATGTTGTTTAGGTTTGTTATAGCTTTTCTTCCAAAGAGCAAGCATCTTTTAATTTCATGGCTGCAGTCACCATCTGCAGTGATTTTGGAGTCCAAGAAAATAAAGTCTGTCACGGTTTCCATTGTTTCCCCATCTATTTGCCATGAAGTGGTGAACATGAACTGGGCACACTGCTTTTCTGTAGTACAGCATATCCACCTGTCCTGTGTGTTTAGTCCCTTGTGATTTTATAGAACCATGGTTTTCTCTTTCAAAGAGCTATATTCTCTTGGAGAGCTAGCACACACATATGTGAAGTCATTCATTATCTCTACCCAGAAAGGGCATAACCAAGGTCCCAGGACTAAGTAAGATCCCTAGTACTGAGCCAGCCTGTTGTCTTAACTCATCTCTGTTACCCAGTTGAGAGATAACCCCTAGCAAATTTGGCTGGGACATTTTTTGATGATGATTAGAACCCCAGGAAGAAGTAGACACTCCACCTGAAGGAGTTGACTGAATAGAGTTAAATGAAGGGTATATTTAAAGCAGGTGCCCCCAACCTCTGGGATCTAATGTGTGATGATCCGAGGTGGAACTGATATAATAATAATAATAGAAATAAACTATACAAAAAATGTAAATGTGTTTCATCCCCTTTACTTCTGGTCCACGGAAAAATGTCTTCATGAAACCAGTTCCTGGTGCCCAAAAGGTTGGGGACTGCTAATTTAAAGGATGCAAACATGATTAAGGAAACAGCAGTGGATGCAGAAGTAACCAACACAAAGCTTTTACCACACCTAGTCCCAAATAGGGAGAGGAGGAATAGTAATACTGGAACTCTAAGACTGGGAGCCATGGACTAGCACTTGTCCAATGGGAACTAATATTGTAGAGAAATATGGCCACGGCCACAAATACTGCCAGGGAGGAAGAGTATAGGAGAAATAAACAACCTGAGCTCTTCCTCTTCCTGGTCTCCCATCTCCTGCTTGTGCCTCCCAGTGACCACATACAGCTGGAAGACAGAGGGAAAGGGAGCCTAGGGGTACCACGTGTAAAGGTCAGCCTCCCAACGCACAGATGTGGGGAAGGTAGAGTGTAGATCTCCAGGGCCAATAGGGATAGCCATCTCATTTGGTAATAAAATGTTGATGACTCTAGTGATGTGCTGTGCTGTGCTAAGTTGCTTCAGTCATGTCGAACTCTTGCAAACCCATGGACTATAGCCCTCCAGACTCCTCTGTCTATGGGATTTTCGAGGCAAGAATACTGAAGTGGTTTGCCATTCCCTTCTTCAGGGGATCTTCCCGACACAGAGATCAACTCCACATCTCTTAGGTCTCCTGCATTGGCAGGTGGGTTCTTTACCGCTAGCACCACCCTGATCACTCTAGTAAGCTGTCTCAATTTCCCCAGTTCAACTAAGACTCATCATCTGAGTCTGCAGAGGCATAACTTGTAATAAACAGCAAGTTTATTGCAAAGATAAGTTTATTGATCACTCCTCTGGACTCTGTGTTCCGTGAGTCCAGCAGTCTAGACTCACAGTGGACCTCTATCTCCTACAAGTAGAACAATAATAATAAAAACAAAACTGAATTCTCCAGAGCATTCTCACAATAAACATTTGTCAAAAGATTGTTTCCTCTAATAATTTGAAAAGTTGATTTTTGAACACATGACATATTTTCTTCAAATAAGTAAATATATATTATATATATATATGTATGTTTAACCAAATACATATATGTGTATATGTATATACCTATATGTATTTATATACATATAGGTATTTGGCTTTAATACATACATATAATATATATTTTATATATATTGTATGTATTTGGCTTAAAAAGTGTATGGGTAAGTGGGAGACTACCTTTTGTTGATCTGCCTAGAGTTTTGGTCTTTTAGGTCATCTCTTTGTGCCATACCCAACACATACCTGCTTTTGATTTCCTACACATAGGTAGGAAATACACCAAGTACACTTCCTATACACCAAGAAAGCACAGAATTATTGAATTCAGACACCAACTGTATGTGAATGATTACTGATTCCCCAGCAAAACAACTGCCTCAGTAGTGAGCATGGAGAAAAGGAAAAGATGCAGTTCCCTGGCTGAAGAAATAGCATGACATGAGATAATGACAAAATAAAGTTCCAAGTGTGATTCTTGCTTGTCTTGT
>NW_011483318.1:16080-16691 GCF_000754665.1 Bison bison bison
AAAAGATTGTGAAGAAAAACAGAATACAGGACAGAGCTCAGATATGACCCCCAAAGTATATATTATTTACTCTCTGGCTCTCTACAGAAAAAGTCCACTAACCTCTGTCCTAGACAAAGTTCCCATCAGTGACTTATACCTGTAACATATGGAGCAGGTGAGCTATAGGCTTATAAGAGACATGTGTGTTTTATGTGGATGTTCAGATTGGTTCTCTGAATAGATTCAAAATCTATGTTCTAATTCCTTAACAAACCTCTGACTTGGAGGCTGGGGAACAGGCATATAGCTTTGAGACACAGCACCTGTTCAGGGGCTGAACTTTGTCTGCCTATCGCTGCTATAGAATACACCACATGGTTTCAGGCTTTTATTTTTCCATATGATCAGATCATACTATTAATACCATGTGTGTGCGTGCATGCATGCGCGCGCGTGCACATTACTTCACAAATTTTTCTTATTTTACGCAGGGGCTTCCTGGTCAGAAAGGCTCTAAAGGTGAACCTGTCCTTGCCCAAGGTAGTTTCAAAGGAATGAAGGTAAGAGCCTTTAAGGCAGACAGCTGAGTAGGCTATAAGCTGAGTTCCCCCAGGATGGAGCACCACATC
>NW_011483319.1:0-381 GCF_000754665.1 Bison bison bison
ATGCTTGGGGCTAGTGCACTGGGACGACCCAGAGGGATGGTATGGGGAGGGGGTAGGGAGGAGGGTTCAGGATGGGGAACACATGTATACCTGTGGTGGATTCATTTTGATATTTTGCAAAACTAATACAATTATGTAAAGTTTAAAAATAAAATTAAAAAAATAAAAAAAAGAAACTTCTTGGTGGGGGAAACAGATACATGAATGGCCAATAGAATATATATTTTTTAATGTTCAACATCATTAGTCATCAGGGTAAACAAACTAAAACCTCAATAATCTATCATTGCACATGTCCTAAATGACTAAAAGGAAAAAAAAATCATGCAAAGTGATAAGAATGGTGAACAATTCTTGTGTTTGAATTTAGAACTCCCTTCT
>NW_011483319.1:4247-5268 GCF_000754665.1 Bison bison bison
CTCTATGGTAGGGAATGTGCTCACCTTGGTCACCATGACCACCAGCTCATTATTGGGGTCCCCCATGTACTTTTTCCTGACTCATCTCTCTTTTATTGATGCCTGCAATTCCTGTGTCAATACCCCCAAACAATGGATGCATGGCTCAAATATTTGGGGAACATTTCTTTGGAGGTGCTGATGTCATCCTACTTACTGTGATGGTCTATGACTGCTATGTGACCATCTGTAAGCCCTTGCATTATACGACCATCATGAATGGGTGGCTGTGTGGACTGCTAGTGGGAGTGGCATGGGTGGGAGGCTTTCTTCATGGAATCGGTCAGATCCTCTTCATCTTCATGTTACCCTTCTGTAGCCCTAATTGCCGGGGTTCAGCCCCGGTGGATCCAGGGAATTTGAAGTGACAATGGCGTCAGTGAGGATCAGGAAACAATTGCTTAATTAAACATTAATTAAGGATATAAAGAGTGGTTAAATAAGGACAGCTCAGTGAGGAAATTCAGTGGAAAAAAGAGGCTGAATAATTCAGCAAGAAGGTGAGAGAAAGAACGACATGGGGAGACCAAGTTTCGGTGAACAAGGCCCACACTTTATTTTCCAAAGTAGTTTTTATACCTTAAGTTATGTATACAGGATAATGGGGGAAGGGGTAGAGTCATGCAGTAAGCCAGGCTTTCTTCCTGCAAACTTATCATATGCAAAAGTTTAGCTGATTTGCATCATCTTCTGGCCCAGAGGCCTGTTAACATTTTAAGACCCTTTCTTCAGAAAACTTATTTTTCTCTAAGGGTGATTAGTCAGGTGCCACCCTCCAAAAGCATTAGATAAAGTTGCATTCCTATAGGGCAAAGGTATGGTGGGCTATAACAAGAAAAAGAATTAACTCAAGGGTCCAAGGTTACAAACGTTAAAGCTACTACTTTCACCAGTTATATTAATCAATACACTGCCAGGGACACAGCAGGTAAGGGATATGGAAACTTAGCAGCAAACATTGGCCCAACAAGTGAAAAACCCT
>NW_011483319.1:5368-6420 GCF_000754665.1 Bison bison bison
AGACAGTTTAGAACATCTCATGCCTCTCACAGTTGGGAGACTCTGAACAATCACATGTGGCCAGAAAATCCTATTCAGGCAGGCTAGAGGACTTCCAAAGGAGTTTGTAGGTTGAAACACTATCACACCCAGGAACTTTATTAACTGGAGCTGTAAGTTAACTCTTTTCAAGAGAGAGGACAACCCCCCATAAAGTCAGAGGTGTAGGTGAGAGCAGAAAGTAGGCAGACTCTGGTTTGGGGGGGTAGATGCTCGAGAATTTCCAGGGGGACTCCTGAGGCTTTATCTCTCCTGTGCCTATGGCGAGCCTCCTTCCTCATGACCTTTGCCACAGGCAGAATTCCTCACGCTGGCTCCAGGCATCTCCCCCTTTTTTATTTCTTAAAACAGCCAGATGCAGCTCAGTCGCAAGCTTCTGAATGTTCTGCCGAAAAATCCTGACAATACAAGGAAGAATGCTTATGAGAAGCAAAATTAAAGCACCAGCAGCGACATAACCAAGAATATTAGACAGTATGTTTTTTCCTGAAATGAAGTTAGAGAAAGTGTGAAAAAAGTCATTAGCTGCTCCAGCAGCGGTAAAATCCAGTTGAGAGTGTTCCAGGGTCTGTATTTGATTATGAGGTTTCCCTAAGTCCAGGCCAATGTCAGAGCTGTTCCAAACACCTGAGATATGATTTTTGATTTTTTCCCATTCATAATCTGTCTCATTTACCTTTAAAAATGTCGCGCATATCCACTGGTAATCAGCGTGGCAAGACAGAGCCATTTTCATTTTTAAAGCCCGTAACTGAGTCCCAATATGCATTATTGCCTCCTCCAAGGCATCTACCCTCAGCTCCAACTTTCTATCTATAGCTTCTTGTGTTGTTAGAGTTAGAGAAACATTTTATTTTATTTTTAAACTTTACATAATTGTATTAGTTTTGCCAAATATCAAAATGAATCCGCCACAGGTATACATGTGTTCCCCATCCTGAACCCTCCTCCCTCCCCCCCTCCCCACACCATCCCTCTGGGTCGTCCCAGTGCACTAGCCCTAAGCATCCAGT